>NW_010337795.1:0-15949 GCF_000700745.2 Antrostomus carolinensis | reverse complement strand
ATTTGCCCTTGGTGAAGCCATGTTGGTTGTCACCAATCACCTTCTGTCTTCCCATGTGCCTTAGCATAGTTTCTAGGATATTTTAATTCAGTATTAAACTATAAAGCTCAGAAGCAGGACTTTTTTAGTTCCATAGTAGAACAAACTACAGAAGCCATGAATGTTTCACACCTTCCAGTGTTAGAAAGAAAAGAAAAAGAGTACACTCATCCTTTTCCCGAATAAAACAGTAATATTACTCACCTCATATATCTCCAGAGCAATGATTTTGATAAAATCCTCATCAACATCAGCCCGTTTGGTTTGTGCCATCTGAGCAAATGTGGTGAGCAGACAGATTTCTTCTGAGCAGTTCATTGATTTGAGATACTTCTCAAAATTTTCAAGGTGCTCTGGGTCTAGAAAAAAAGCCACGTGAAAGAAACATGTTAAAAGAAGTGTTACAGAACAAACATCATCAACATCTATTCATTTATTCACAGTCCAGTCGCAGAGAAGGACACAGTGACAAAGGAATTCACATAACTGGAAGCTTGTGAATTAGTACCCTCTCTTCAGAAGTAGCTGGTACCAGCTGCTTTAAAACAAGGTGCAAGAAACTGTAATATGTGGTGAGCCCATATAATTAACTAACTATTCTAGCCATTCATAATTAACGCTAAAACTGCTTCAAGGTCAGCTGGAATTCAATTTTTACTATTACTTTCACTATGCAGTGTCAATCATCCACAGGAAGAACCCCTTGAATCTTTTTGCTTTTTAAAAATGCTATCACAGTTTTGGTTCCCATTACATATTAGGGTAATTAGTTCCACAGATTAAGTCCAAATTATGTGAAAAATGCAGGTTTTAATTAGCACACAGTCAAGAGAAGATTAAAACTAAGCCCATCCAACAACAACAGAGAGGTTTTGATCACTTTGAGAGACTCTGCCCGTTGCATAAACCATGCTCCCATGAGACGCCACCTGCAGTGCTGCCTCCAGTGCTGGGGCCACCAACACCACAAGGACATGGAGCTACTGGAGCCAGTGCAGAGGAGGCCACCAGGATGATGCCAGGGCTGGAGCAGCTCTGCTGTGAGGACAGGCTGAGAGAGTTGGGGCTGTTCAGCCTGGAGAAGAGAAGGCTCCAGGGAGACCTTCTAGTGGCCTCCCAGTACCTGAAGGGGGTCCAGGAAGGCTGGGGAGGGGCCTTGGCCCAGGGCAGGGGGTGACAACAAGGGGTGATGGCTTGAAAGTGTCAGAGGGGAGACTGAGAGGAGATGTGAGGAAGAAATTGTTTGGTGTGAGGGTGGTGAGCCAGTGTCCCAGGTTGGCCAGAGAAGCTGTGGCTGCTCCTCCCTGGAAGTGTTCTCGGCCAGGCTGGATGAGGCTTTGAGCAACCTGGTCTAGTGGAAGGTGTCCCTGCTGCTGGCAGGGAGGTTGGAACTGGATGAGCTTTAAGGTCCCTTCCAATCCAAGCCAGTCTGTGATTCCATGATCCTAAGCAGCAAATAAACTCGGGAGATCATTCTATGCCAATTACAAATAAAAATACTTCAAGCACCCAGCTCTGGGCCTAGATTATGTCCAACAGTTACAAGGAAAGGTCAGTTTTGTTTTCTCAAACTCAGTACAAGACAATTCCTAAATGTACTTGTTTGGAAAATTTCTCTGAAAACAGAGAACTGAAATTGCACAGGTGAGGAAGGCTAAGAAATGCTTGCACTGAAATTCAAAGCAGGTTTATTCTTTAAACCCAATAGTAAGATGTTGCCAAGTGCAAATAAACATTTCATTCCTCTAAGGTGAAGGACAAAAGGAAGGTCAGGGTACAAAGAAACTTGTCCAGGCCTTTTAAAATTATTTAGAAGAAAAAAAAATATTTTAAGAAAGTCCGTGCAGCAAAACAAGCATTGAAGGCTGCATTTGAGCTGTAAAATGTTTTGAAGAGTGGTCTGCTTCCACTGAAGCATAACATGCCAGCAAACACTGTTGACAGTGATCTTATCACAGCAGTTGAATACACTGAAGACACACTCATCGTGGCACTCAACTACTTAACCTGCGCAGACATGTGCTCAGCATGCTCGTGATTAAATACTTCCACTTAGTTTACATTCTATTTTAAGGGCTTTCAAGAATTTTGCAAGCGTACTTCAACCTGAGAAGGTCAGACTTGTACAGGCAAAAGACCTCGTGAACAGTGTGCTAGAGGATTGTGCAATTTAAATAAAGAGTTTTTCCATATAGTAAGATAAATGACACTCCTGATGGATATGACAGACATCCAGGGAATGTCTCAGCCATTCATCTTCCTTTTCTAATGCCATCTTTTATCTTACAAAGAGTTTTTTTTAAGGTAATATAGAAGGACAAAAAAAAAATAAAGACTATGCCATCACTATATATAAAGGCATAGCAGAATGACCCACAGTGTGGGGAAAGGACATGCAAGTCATGAATGCCTATGACAGTAATTGTCATATTAGCACCGTGATATGTGTGCTTATGTTTCCTTAGGCATAGACCAGCTAAGCAACAGAGAAGGGGTTCGGAGGGGGACAGAAGAGAAAAACAGGATCTGGGAAAGTTAAGAACAAAGACCATGAAAGGAAGGAGGAGGGCTGCTGCCAGCTGCACACGTGCACTAGACATTCTCTGCTGCAAGCCACAGTCCTGCAATCTCCCAGCTTCCTGCTTCAGCTGCACCTTCTTCTTCACTGCACCTGGGGTCACCTGTGGGCTCCACATGCTGCAGACCCCACACCAACCTTGAATCCACACCAAGCCACAGCTTGGGACCAATGGATGGGGATAAGGAAAAAGGGAAAAAGAAATTCCACCTAAATCCTATCGTCTCACAGAGGAGCAATGACATCTCCACCACACAGATGCTACTTTAGCCAATTTCCTTTCTTCTCTGCACACTTGATTACACTACAATTCAAGTTCCAAGAGACTCTAAAAATCAGTGGCTTCTCACATCTTGGTAACGGCAGTGAAGAAACTGTAACCAGAAATTATGCTCAGCAGGTTCTTATTGCCAATTGCAATGGCAGCAAAGACAAAACTGTTAATCCTTTATTTATAAAACTTACAGAGAACACATCCTTGTACTAACACAGTTATCAAACAGTAAGAAGAAACTATTAGGTCATCACTTGCCAGTGAGAATGTGAGTTCCACAGTAAATTTATTAACATTTGGTCCACTCAAGAATACCTCAAGTAAGCAGACTTCCCATATTTCCACTGGGGGTCATTTTATACCTGGTAGCTCTCGTAGTCTAGATGTCAGGCAGCAATATCACTGCACCCCATTTTATGTTATTTCTACCCATCCCTGTAAAGCAACTATGCTCACACCGCTGTATGCACAACCCTAAAGCTTCCATCAATTACCAAGGTTTGCTACCATGTGTAGATTTACCGCTCTTAACATTTCTCAAAGTTAATTTGGGGAGGGAAATCAATAAAAAAGGCTCTCTTCCAAGAGAATGTTATTGCCATGGTCTTCTAGTGTATGAATTGAAGGAAATTAAGTCAGCATTATACTGGTAAGTGTCAGTCAAAAGAAGCTATTTTAGAAGATCAGATGGATTTCACTGAAAGAACTGTTGATATTCCCTGTCTAGACATTTGTGAAAAATAGTATTGTGCTGACATAACCCATCAAGGAGAATGTAGAGGATAAAAATATCCTCCATCAGCACATCAGGGTCTTTAAAACATAGAAGTTAGCTAGAAGCAAAACAAAGCTCGAACAAAACAAAAGAAATTTAGTGTTTGTTACTGTCAGATCTGCAACCCACAATATAATACTACATTCTCTTTGTCTGAGAGGCAGTCAGAATGTCTTGCAAAAACAAACATTAAAAATAGTCCTGCTGAAACAGTGTAACTGCTACTGATTAGCACTTGCCAGCCAAAACAGATGAGCACTTCCTAAAATGTACACAGGTAGAGTCTTCATATCC
Organism: Antrostomus carolinensis; assembly: GCF_000700745.2. Lineage (NCBI taxonomy): Eukaryota > Metazoa > Chordata > Aves > Caprimulgiformes > Caprimulgidae > Antrostomus > Antrostomus carolinensis. The sequence goes on along the minus strand of NW_010337795.1, from coordinate 11,989 downwards.
CTCTCTCACTCTGCATAAATTGCCTAAGTGTTAGCTGAGCTTGCATAGAGTCATTATGCTCAGTAACCTCCTGAGATCACAGTTTTCTTCTACCTCTCCATCAAAAGACTTGGTGGATGCGGTGACAGCTATCTGGGCTACCAGCTAGCTGAAAAGTAAAACTGACTGAGAGTGAGATTTGCTTTCCCTGAAGACAGCAAAGAGGCTGTGAAGTAGGGAGTTACTGCTTTGTTTACCTGTCTCCCTGTCAATCAAGTCCCAAAATATTTTCCATGAAGGCAGCAGTAAAGGGAAAGCAGCATTCCAGCTGGCTTCTACATAACTCTGGTATAGCTGAAGCCACCACAATCACTGTGGAAATCAACACAGGACAGAAATCAAGGGGAAAGAGAAAGGAATGGTGGCATATAGGACAAGAAAAAAATGAAAAGGTAGCTTTAGATAAGGGAAACATTTGTCAGTGTGGAAGATAAGCAGATTTCCCACAATGTAAGTTAATGAAGCCAAAACTAGTAAGTTTAGGGGGAAAAAGAGGACTGTGACATTTATACAAATATCAACAGCTCAACCAATGGTCAACCAAAAAAAAAAAAAAAACCCTAAGTGATACAAAAGTTTTTACTTCAGGATATAAAACTCACTCTCCAAGTACTATCAAAGGTCAAGATGGGACCTGGCACAAGAATACACAAGGTACACAATGTACCTACTGCAGGGCACTTTTGCAGCTCTCTGAAGCAGCCAGTAGCAATCACTATTAGAGAGAAAACTAAAAGGACTGTAAATACAACAACTCCTGTTAAAATAAGAGTTTGGTCAAACAAGTATTGGAAGCCCATGAACTGCCCAAAACATTTCTCGGGCCTCTGGACCAGCCATGCTGCTGCTGAGGGTGTATTTAACAAACAAACCTCCAAAGAATTAAACTCATAGCTGAGGCAGCAGTAGCTGAATCTATTAGAATTGGTTCCCAGTGTAGGAATTCTACCTTTCAGTCTTTGTTTGCATTCGGCAGGTTGCAGAGTAGAACAGAGCTTTTCCAGGTGCTCGCTCTCTGCACAGTGCATAACAAAGAAGAGCCTCCAAAGCATGTTGCTGGATAAGGTTCCATAAGGCATCTCAGACATGAACAACCAGACTCCCAACCTGTTGGGTTTGAAGAGGTGATAGAAACAGTTTCACTCTAATAAATCACAACATTTGAAAAGGAGACATATACCCACATCTCTGCCATATAACGGAATGAGGAATGTGATGATGTGTCTTAGCATCTCAAATTCTGAGCTAAACTTACACAGAACTGAACTAGCCCCCAGAGCTTCTGCCAGATGCTGGAATTCAAGGTGTAACTCATCTTAATACTACCAATATGCTGGAAAATCCTGTCTTGTTTAAACCATTAAGTATTTAAAGCTACTGCAATTCCTACTTTCAATCATCTAACTCCTCCAAGATGAAGCCAGCATCAATCACATTGGACAGCCTACCTTTTTGCCTTCAGAACATGTAGAACAGCTCTAAAAAACAGCTCATCAAACTCCAGTTGCAATTTTTCTACAGAGTAGGGATGTGTTACTGGTCCATATTGTTTATTGCCGCTAACATACTGGGCCCAGTGGTCGCTCACATGACAAAGTGTCATCCTACACAGTAGAACAAACAAGTCAAAGAAGGATCATTACGTACGTCATCACCATATAAAAACACAGACAAGTGCAACTCGATTAGTCTAGGCAAGAGACAAGTTCAACCCTTGTCCTCTGGCTTCCACAGATTTCCATACAGATAGCATTTCCCTCCCCGTTTCAGACACAGTTAATCTAAAATTCCTGTGCTAGCCTTCCTTGCAAGCAAACAATGCATAATATTCTTTTATACTAAATTAGTTTATGTATGAACTTTGGATCTTTAAGGTAGTCCTACCTTATGAAGTTGTAGTACAAGCAAAGAGCTCATACAGGAATAATTACACTTAGAAAGTTACTGCTCTCTAATAACACAACGAAAACCATGGAATTTGTTTCTAATTTAACTGTGTTGCCCTTGAAAACACACTCATAGAAGCCACACAAAGTGGCTAGAGATTGCTAGAGATTCAAAAATAAAGAGTAACTTTTAGGTTTCAGTTACATTGACAATTTTCAAGGAGAAAATTAAAAACCTTAAAACAAACAATCTGGGATAACAAGAGAAAGAAAGCAGTAACACTGGTTATAAACAGGGGTGATTCGAGAAACTGTTGCATTTCAGTCACCTTTCAAGACAAGCCCAAGCACACCCCTGATGGAATTCAGCTTGGTGTTCAGAACTCACCTGACTCCTTTGTACCCATGGCATTTCAACTTTGCAACTCCCCACCTCGCAGGCAGCTTCAGAGTCAAGGAGCCTGGGATTTCAGATTCACAGATTGGCTAACCCTAAACTGACCAACTCTTGGGGCACATTCTACTCAAGAACTGTTTGGGTTTTTTGTTTTGGTTGGTGGGATTTGGAGGGGTTTTTTTGTTTGGTTTGGGGAGGTTTTTTGTTGGGTTTTTTTTTTGTTTGTTTGATTGATTTTTTGGGGTTTGGTGTTTTTTTTAAGTAGTTCTGAACTTTAAATGAGACTGTATGAAAGATTTAATGGTATCACAGAGAAGACATCCTCTTACTTGATCAGCTGACCAATTCGCTTCACAAACTGTCGGTACCGCGCTCTGTTAAACGTTTCTAACCCTGCAGACAGAAGTTCCACTAAGGAGTTTGCAAAAGCAAAAATCTTCATCATCTCCTGGGGAGTTGTTTTTTCAGGAAAATAAGCACCTAAGACCCAGACAGAAAAATAAGTCTCAAAAAGATGTGTGAATCTGGATTTTTTTTAAGTAACTTAACAAGCACTCAAAGTAACGATATAGCCATATATTGTTAGCGACAGCATCACCATATAGCTGTCAAGTCGTCCACTGTTAGTTATAAACTATGCAGTTTATAAGACCTCTAGAAAGCAATTACCTTCATGTACTTTGGGTCCAGAGAATTAGCAAAATAAAGAATGAATAAATAATTGGAGAAAAATCACAGTAACACTACGGCTAAGAAGCAAAGGGGAAAACTTAGTTCTGAAAGCACATTTGTGAGTCTGATTGCCAAGCAGGTCAAAACTAAAGGAAAGGACTCTAACATTTTGCATGCTAGTCTTCTGTAAGTTTTTAAGTTATCCCACATCCATCTCATCTATTTAGTCTGTTGCACAGGTTCATTATTACTTCACTCAAGAGATTCCCATAATGCAGCAGCATTCTTGCCGGTTTTAGTCATTAATACAATCACCGTAAGCAAAATGATGAATAATTCTTCAGCAGCTGATTTACCTCCAGACTTAAACCCAAGGAACTGCTGAAAGAGTTCATGAAATGGAAACTGTGACAACACGGAAATCAAGTCATCTTCCAAAAGCAGAATCCAGCCTGTTTCAGGATCCTCATCCTATAGACAAATATAGTCGCTTTTAGTAGCTTTGCAATTAAAAAAGGGCTTCACTACTGTACTAATTACAGTTTGCTTGTAAGAAGAATAAAAACAAGGTACAAATGAACACTCCTTCGCATACACACAACCCCCTAAATTCCTCTTCCATCTGTTTCTACATAAGAGCCCTCATCAGCTAGGAAACAGAACTAGAGGCAACGCTATGTTGGTCCAACCAGCTTCTGAAGGGAAGCACCTATTTAAACATATGTCTACTTCCACCCTCCTTTTGCATGCAATAGCTCAAATGTTTAAATTCTATCTATTAATCACAGAATGTTAGCATTAATACTCATTCCTGGAAGCTACACTATCTACAGTTATATCACAGAGATAAAAGGAGAGTAAAGGAGATCTAAGTTTTAAATTAGGCTTTTTAAATGAACATCAGGTTTTTTCCTCCATTTCACAAAATCAATACAACAACCTTGAGCAAAAGCACAAAGAGAAAAACAGAAAAAAAAATCCAGAAGTAAGTTGCTGTACCTCTTCTCCTCCTTCATCTACCAGGGTCCAGTTTCCAGATTCTTTCCCAGATGAAGAGGAACTTTTCCTTTCGCTTGGTTTCATATGGCACATGAAGTCCACCCGATTTCTGATTTAATGAAAAATCAAGTTTAGAAAATACTACGAAATTAAAAATTCTGAATTAAGTAATCTTTCAGTTTAGAGAAGATATTAAAAAAACAGATACAAGAAATGAACAAGTATGTCACAAAGCTGCCTGGCAGAGAGGGGGACATGGGGGTGTTAGTTGATAGCCACAAGTGTGGCCAGGTGGCCAAGAAGGCCAAGGGCATCGTGGCCTGGATCAGCACCAGTGTGGCCAGTAGGAGCAGGGAAGTTCTCTTCACCCTGCACTGGGCACTGGTGAGGCCGCAGCTGGAGTGCTGGGTTCAGTGTTGGGCCCCTGAGTCCAAGAAGGACATGGAGGTGCTGGAGTGTGTCCAGAGAAGGGCACCGGAGCTGGGGAAGGGTCTGGAGCACAAGTGTGCTGAGTTCCCTTGTGGCTGAGGGAACTGGGGGTGTTGAGGCTGGAGCAAAGGAGGCTGAGGGGAGACCTTGTGGCTCTGTGCAAGTCCCTTGGAGGAGGGGAGAGAGAGGTGGGGGGGGGTCTGTTCAACCAAGGCCCAAGGGACAGGACAAGAGGAAATGGGCTCCAGTTGTGCCCAGGGCAGTTGAGATGGGATGTGAGGAAGAATTTCTTTGCTGCAAGGGTTCTGAGGCATTGGAAGGGGTTGCCCAGGGCAGTGGTGGAGTCCCCATCCCTGGAGGGATTTAACAGATGTGTAGATGTGATGCTTAGGGACATGGGCTAGCAGTGGCCTCATCAGTGTTAGGTTTATGGCTGGACTTGATAAAGGCTGTATTTTAAGATGAATGAGTAAGTAGAGTTCCAAGTAAACTATGAATCTCTTATTTGTGCCAGCTTTTATGACTTTGCCTGCAAGGAACTTTCAGGATTTTCTAAGTAGATCTTGTGTCATTATTTTCTACTCTTAAATAACCTGAATGTATTTATAAAATCTTATTCATACTTACTTGACAGGAGACATAAGCAAGGCAAGAGATTGCATGAAATGAAAGACACCTGATGGGTTATCCAAGACTTTGATCTGAAATTAAATGCAAAAAAAATAAAAAATAAAAAAATTAAGCAAATCTAAATAAAGTTACAGTCCAAGTAAAACAAAGGGCAAATTAGTTTTGTCAGATAAATTCAAATTTTGAGTTTCACATTTTTCACTAGCTTTTTGTTCAGACCAAAAAGTATAAAACACAATTCCCACACCCTGGAAAAAGTATTGCTATGGTAAAATATTGGGAGCTTTCCAAAAGAAGTACTTACAGAAATTAATTTAAAGGAGGAAAAAAGAAAAAAAAAGAAAAAACTCCACAAAAAGGCAAATTCTCTCTTAATTTCACCTGCACAACTGGGCACCAGGTGGCACTGGGATGGTGAGCACAGGGGAAGTTAGGACACTAACTATTCATTTGCTGCCTTTCCCCTGTTAGTGTAATTGCAATCCTTTTCCTACAGCTCGATTTCCAATATCTTCCCCTCTAGCGGGAATAAAAACATTCTTTGCAAGAACACCCTAGTGCCTTTGGATATCTGCACTCCCTCTGACCAATACAAAGTGAACCCTTGCCCTGGAAATAACCTAACAAAATTTACAGGGAAACCGGTCCTATTTCAATGCACAGGCTATAAGAATACGTCCTTCCTCATCCCTTATACACTGCAGAGCTGCCTCCAGCCTCACTTGTCTCATATATAGTTGCTGCCCTAAGTCTAAATATTCTTTCCTTTTCTTGAAGAGCAATCCCAAAACCTGCTGCTGCGTAAGTCCCTCTGAGGGGCACCACAAGTCCTTGACTCCCTTTCACAGAGTCTCTCTAGCCAAGAGTTAGAAGAGCATTTCCTTGTTTACCTGCTCATGGTTGGGCTAACATGGGTAAACACACCCCTTGACAAACCCCTCACTTGTTACCATGATTCCAACACACCTGTAAACACACAGCAGTCATCAGGGATTGACTAGGCACAAGACATTCTCCTCTCCTACTCACTCCACTCCCATTCCAACCTTCCAACAATAAAGAATTCAACATTCACACCTGAATGAATGGAACAGCCCATTCGCTGATCCCAGCTGGACACCGAAGGATGTGGTTGAAAAGGAAGAGATGGTCACCTGGACAGCCAATTCTTTGCAGCACTGACACCTGAAGGGAAGTATATGGGAGTCTTGTAAACAATTTCAAGGTTCATTCCTTTATAGTCCTGCTAACTAGAGCAATTCAGTTTTTTCATTTCTCTTCCCATTCTTTATAACAAGCCTCAATTTTCACAGCGAGTTACAAGAGAACAATATTTTAAAGTCTGCTTGCTTGACTGATGAGCCATAAATCATTTTCTCTGAAAAATTACAACTGCATTTAAAACTGATTTATTTAGAATTCAGTAAGAACAGAAGTTTCTCAAAAATTACAACAGTCATTTGAATAGTTTTACTTTCAAAATAAGTAAAAGCATCATGAATATTAAGTCCACTTGGAGCAGTGTTGGCTGCTTGGGTGCCAGTCCTCATTAATGCTGCTGACCTCCACTGACTTCATTACACAAGGGAATTCATTCTACAGATTCACTAACAGATTCTATTCCTCAAGTAGAACAAACACCAAAAAAATCATTGCACATGGGACAGCAAGAGAGACAGCACCATTTTCAGAAATAACTCCTGAATTCATCCCTCGTGCTGGATCAAACAGATACTTTCATGCTTACTCCCTTACCAGTCTCTGCAGCCACATGAGAAGGTCACTTTGAAACTGAGGATCTTCGATAACTCTGCGAGTAAAACTGAAAAGGACACTGATACACTCCTTCAAATGGCTCAAGTCTGAAGAAAGATTTTCTGAAGGCTTGGAAACTGTAAATTAAACACAGAAAGAAGGAGCTTTGACAAGCAGTCTCAAGAACAGTAGCAAAAGTAGTGTTTTTGGGGCTATACAGAAAGCTTGCTCTCTCTATCTACAGATAACAAGATATTCCTCCACAGGTTCTTGTAAAATCTAACAGAGAAGAACACTTATTTAGAGTACTTTATTAAATCTTATAATTAAGAAATGGATGCTAATCACAAGAAGAATATACTACAGTAACTCTCATTAAAAGTTTATGTTGAGGGAAGGCCTTTTAAGAACCACCCTCTACTACGCATATAAACTATCTGGGGGTTGTGGGGCAAAGGGAGGAGGATTAGGAAGGATAAATATCGGGGGCAGGAAGGGGAGGAATACTTTAGCTAAAAGATTATACTGGCACAAACCCAAATAAGTAATACATTTATGATGAAAACAAAAGATTTCTAAGCATTAGAGCTGAGAAATTTCAAATGGTCTTCCAAGAGGAAGTAAAGCAGGAAGAATATCTAGCTGATTTTAGAATTGTCCATAATGAATCTGGAAAAGGGATGGTATTATTCAGTGCCTTTGACAAGAGACTAGAGTCTGGCTGTCCCATTCCACCTCATCTTCCTCTACAGTAATCAGTGGCAGTATACAGCCTGGACAGAAGAAGGCACTCTTGCATTCAGTTTCCACTCTGCAGGTGAATAAGATAAGGAGAATTGGAGATCTTCTTGTGAGAAGAAGTTTTGCTGATCCCTATGTATGACCAGCAGGTTTTAAGTGTCAGAGGAGAAATACTCCAGTATACAAATTCCACCACGAGACTCACAAACTGCAGGTGAACCAGATGCTGAGCACCCTGAACATCACAGGCAGCAGGTCCAGACCAGCCACACACCTTGTTCTTGCTGCTGAAGAGCCACTGATCTCAGCAGGGACGAGCTGCTGAGCAACCTGTAGACATACGACTCCACTTGCAACCGGGACAACACCGAAGTGTACGAGTGCAGCGCCAGTGTCTGATGCACGTGCTCTGCTTTGGCTTCAAACAGCTTCTTCAGTTCCCCCAAGACGTTTTCATTCAGCTCCACTGTCTGGTAGCGATGGTGACCTGTCACTTTGCACTGATCTGCACAGACACCCTGAAAAGAAAGCCATTATTCTATGTAAGCAGCTTTATGATTTTGTAGGGTCAAGAACGCTTACAGAAATTAACCTCGACATAACCCTCTTCTCAACAGATTTCAAAGCTTTCATAAAAGGGGTCAGTTTACAGGTGGAAAAGACAAACATGTTGGAACATAGAGCTGCTGATTACTGAAGATTCATATCCCTGACTTCTGAAAAAAATTACTCTATACACCCTCAATAATTCGGATTTAGAAACAGACGTGAAGTGACTTGTCTGTATCACCGACAGATGTGAACAAAATCAGATGTCTCTACTCCCAGTGAGTACAACTGCTTCTGGGTTTATTTATTCCATATATATTCCATATATTTATTCCATAAATACTTGGATCTGCTATTTTAAAGCTAAAATATGTACTTAAACAAGATAGATATTTTTCTAAGCTCCCAGAACTGAATATTTATAACAATTCCCCATTGTACATTTAAAATTTTCAGAAAGAACTGTACTCTAACTTTTTAGCAAACTGGAATTAAAAGCTGAGGCCAGTTTTCCTTTGTCCCATCTCTAATTCTTCAGCACAAGAAAACCACAATACATAACATTCCTGCCATTCTTTTATGCCACCAGAAAACATGCTTCAGAGACAGCACTTTGGAAGCTTAGTTTGAAAGTATCCCCATGTTTCCTAGGTTAGGACAATAAGAATCTTATAAAGATATATAAAGATAACAATTATTCTGGACATACAATAAATATAGAGTGAATCAGGATGGAATAAGCTAGCAGAAAGCTTATCCAAATACAGGATACCCAGTGGGGATGTAAGGGTGAAGCCAAAACTGCTTCAGTGTAAACAGCAAACAACACAAAACTGAGAGTCAGATGAGGTTCAGTGTTATTCCTTAGTAACAAGGAAAGGATTGAAGTCTGCTCAGCAGATGTCTCTCAACATCTCACCTCTGAGGCACTGCACAGGAGAGGTTCTGCACTCACAGAAACAAGAGTAAAAGCCACCACATACTGAGGTACTTGGACAGTTTTGATAATGTGTTGGCTATAAACAGCACCAGAACTATTTCATTCACTCCCACTGTAGCGTCCAGCTCAAAAAACAAGTTACACAGAATGACTTTGTGAGAAAATATTTCTGATGTGTGTATTAAAGAGCTCCCCAGACCGCTCTGGTTTGTGGACAGAAATGCTACAGGGTACCATAACCGTCCTGCAAGTGACTCAAATCACAGCACCACTTACAGAGCAACAGTTACTGAACCTGGATGGACCTGGCACTCCCTGTGCTTGGAGGAACAGGGTCACCCACGAGCATGACTCAGGCTTCAATGCAGCTGCCACCTCTGACAGCAGGACAGTCAGGAATGACGTCAGTGAAAACTGTCACTACAGGCAGCAGGCCAGATGGGACATCACCACTACAGTCATTCTGAAGTCCTGCTCCACCACGTTCCCCCTGTATCTCCTTGTAGTAGTGTGATATAAACTTCACCCAAGGCTACCAGCTGGCTGCACACAGCTCATTCTGACTGACTACAGGCAGGAGTCTGACTCCAAGAACCCACCACCAGAGATCCCACAACCCTACACTCATCAGAGTTTAAAAATCAAACAACAAACTGTCTTAATTCTCAATGGGATGATACTCTGAAGTACTAGGGGGGGTGGGGGGTTAGCAGAGAGACAGAAAGCAAAGGCAACTATCTCTTTTAAAACAAGACGGCTTAAACACAATAAACTTGACAGCAAGGAAAATTAACATCTGGAATCATATCCAAATAGTTTGGGTTTAAAAGTAGGTTCAGCAACAGCACCTGCACAGTTTTCTGTTCTTCTTTAAAAGTCCATAATCTCCCCTTAACGTTTTGGCAGTCTGTCGTCATCGTCTGCAGCTCCGCCTCAGCCAGCAGCAGCTGCTTCCTGCAGCGCAGGTAGTTCAGCAGCAGTTCATAAAATTCGTGCCTGTCCTGATGAGCAACACTTTCAAACTCCTCCGCATAGGAGTCGACGTTCTCCAACCATGAACACGGCTCAAAAATTTTCAGCTGTTCTCTGGTAAATGGCACCAGTTCTGGTTCGGATGGGAGCTCTGGATACAGCCTTTCATTGTGCAAAAGGGGTTTAACTGCTATCACGGTTGGTCTCTCATATGACAATTCACTTGACAAGTTTGGATAAAGTGGTTTCAATCCTGATCGCTGGACACATGCTTTGGATTTCTCAGAGAGCTGTGACAGACTAAGAGGAAGCTTCTCTGAAGAACGGACAAGAGGATTTTTAACATCTTGTGCATTTTCAGTTTCCTTGTCCCCTGCAAAGCCTGCTCCTGTCTGAGAGCCAGCAGCACTGGAATGAAAGGTACTACTCAATAAAACAGAGTTTCCTGACCCACTAGCAACTGCCTCCACAGGGCTGTGAGGTTTCTCCAACTTGCTTTTTCTGCTCTTCTCAGCATCCCTCGCACATTCCTCATGGGAAGGGTCAGCTTTGAACTCTCCTGCACCTGCAGAAGGCTCTAGAGTCACTGTCGAAGACCCTTCACATGCCGAAGATAAATTACTCTGGGGGATGTCACACACATCATTTATAGTTTTTCCATCATCTACTTCATCACTGAGATGAATTTCTGTAAATTCTCCAGGATGTTCCACTTGCACTTTAGAGGCTTGAGAAGACACTTCTGCCACAGGATGGAGGAAGACATCATCAGACTCCTGTATCTGGGAATCCTCATTACTTTTTTTCTTTTTTTCCTAGGGTGGGGAAAAAAAATTAACAGAGTGTCACTACCAAGTGAATCCTTCTTCCTTTCAGCCCAAAATTCATCATCACCAAAACCAGTATTTCTCAACATCACAACTCCAAAAACCCCTACTTAACACATTAATTTTCATATTATTAAAGGTAAAAACAAATGCACCAAAGAGATCCTTGTTCTTTAGCTGCCCTTTTAAGGCTGTCTATCAGCATCTATTTTCCTCGCCACTTCTTGAACAATGCTTCAACATTTCGACATAGAAAGCTATAAATGTCCCAGGACAGAGTACTTCATTAACATATAAAATAATCAAAACAACAAGACCCTGAACTCTGAAAAGAGTCGCTGGATTTTATCAAGTCACAAGAAGTTATGTCGAGATTCATCTTAAGTTTTACAGAAATATTTTAATGAACAGAAGATTATTTTTGAAAAAGTACTTCCAGAACAAAGAAAGTCTGGAATGCATCCCCTAATTAAAGTCTAAAGCAATCACAAAATCTGTACAAATACCAAAATAGGCATTACATGCTAGAGATGTAGAAAGACTTAGTAGTGGCCTTTAAGATTATCCACTCAATGTGGAGGTAAACAGTTCCCACTAACCTAGTCTAAGGTGTAGTTTAGTTCCCTAAACACAGCAGGGGAAACAAAGTTGCACTGGAAATTAACAAAGATTTTGTCAAATTGTAAATCATTTGCCTATATGTAAAACAAAAAACTGGCAAATGGTTTTGACAACTTATAAACTGTTTGCATACACCTACCAGTTTATTGAAAGGAAAACTGGTAAGAGCTAGGTTACAGCGCTCCAGTTTCCACGACCCAGATAATATAACAAAGAACACTGCTGGAATTAGTAAAAGCTCTCAATATTCCTCCATGACAGGGGAAAAAAATTGCAGTTTTGGAAACCTGCTGACAGTATCACCTCTACTTTCACTAAACATCTGACATGACTTTACCTTAAGAGAGGGCATACATGAAAACAGCTCATATCAAGGCCCAAGCTAAACCTCGATCTCAAGCCTAATTTTACTCCAAGCACCTGCTCACAGCTTCTTTATAAAATGGCAACACGCTGTCTGTGCTTTCAGACTGTGCTTTCCAGTGTATTACTGTGACAGTGTAACTGAGCTGGCAGCCAAACACGACACAGC
>NW_010337794.1:62521-83197 GCF_000700745.2 Antrostomus carolinensis | reverse complement strand
CCTCAGCCACCGCCGCCTTGTCTGCCCCTTTCCCTCCGTCCCTCCCCCCCGGAGGGGCCTTCACCTCACAGGTTCGCCTTCACTTTGAATTTTGTAAGGCCTGTGCTACCTGCGTCGTGAAAAGACACGGAAATTAATTAAACTTAAAGGCTGTGGAGCAAACCCGGAGCCAACAAGGACGTGCCAGGCAAGATCAAATGTTCCAAGTTAAAAACGAGCGCAGCCCTTCGGCTCCCCTCTGCTACCCGCCCCCAATAAAACCTCCTAATAACTAGAAATTAAAGACTGCGAGGGGGGAGCACAGAGGGTGGGAGCTAGTGCTGTTCTGACAAGGACGGAAAGAAAGAGGAGACCAGATAAAATGCACATGGAAAGAGTTTTGCCAAGTTCGATGAATGAAGTACTAATTGACTGCAATAGACAAAGGTAGACAATAAAAGAAACATTTGTACTCTTTGTTCTGATACTGAAAGAGTCAGATAAAACTTTAATCCCTTGTAGCTGTTTATTTTTAAAATGTCCAAACATTTTCCTGTGCACACACTGGAACAAATTAATTTCACTCATGTTTAGCACTTGAGATCACCGTAGACAAGCAAGGAATTGATTCAGAGATGTGAAAGCTAATGTTACAAATTTTTCAAACTTGATTGCCTACTATTAGGTACCTATGTTCATATTTAGTCACTGAAATAATTAGCCTAATTTTCAGAAACGATAAGCACTCACATTTTCAATTAATTTCACATCTCTGAAAATTAGGCCATTATGTATCTAAATTTGACCCAGGTTTGAAAATCCTTGTTGTATCTCTAAAACAGAAAAAAATAAAGTGATTACAACCAAATACTGCCCTAATTACTTAACATTAAATACGGAGACACTAGAGAGGGAATATATATTTATTGGGTGACGGTATCTCGTGCACATAACAATGGCATTAAAAATACTCACAGCTCTATTTGAATCTGATACTTTAGATTGGTTCCAATTATTGCCGTGGAAAAAATAAACAACTCCCACCACAACAGAAAACAAAGCCCACCATTTACCAATTGTCAGGACTGACCCAAAACATTTGGCCATACTAATCACACTTAATGCACATTTTCCCACAAAGGAATTAAAAAAAAAAAAAAAAAAAAATCTCTGCTGTTTTAAAGGGGAAAAAAGGGAAATTGGGTAAGGACTACATATGCATATACACCTACACCTCACTGATGTAATTAAACTGTTAGTTCTAACTGTACAAGGACTGTTTTCCCCACAATTTGAAATTAACTTTTCTGTAAGTTTGAGGAAGGCGCAGGGGTGGCTCTAAAGAGTAGTAGTAGAAACAGAGGAAAAAAGAATACTGAGAAATGCCAAAAATAATCATGTTTCTCGCCTTCTGCCAGAACTGCTGTCAGTTTTACCAAGTGGGAGCACTCAAAAATCGTGTGTTTGGGCTCAAAACAAGGGAAAAAGCTTTACAAAACATGAAACTTTTAGGAAGTAACTTTGGATTATTTTTATACATCTTCTAGTTTGTGAACCTGTAGTAGGTACTTAGATCATTATTCTCACATCCTTCCCCTTTCATTTTACAAGAGCTAAAAAATGCCCCCCTACAAGCACTGGAATGTGGAGGCTGAACAGTTTTGTTGTTGTTGCTTTGTTAGCTTTTTTTTTGTGTTTTTTTTTCTTTTTTTCCCAGTTATCCAAGAAACAAAAATCCAAACCCTGTTCCATCCTCATCTCCTCTTCCCCTCCTCCCATGCAAAGCCTGCAGCAAACTCCCAAGCCTGCGCCCTGGGAGCAGCCAGCCAGGCTTCCCGGCCAGCTCCTGCCTCTGCCTCACCCCCGTGCAGGGCAGCAGCAACAATCGCTCCTGCCGCCGTGTCTCATCAAAATAAGGTGAACCCCTGTAATCCTGAGGTAGTATCTTTAGTTTGATCTTGGTCCTTTATGCAGGGAAAAATCGACTCCAGTGGCTTTAAAAGTACTGGAGCTCCCTGTTGTTAGCAGGCCTCCTAGGCACACAGATTGCAGGAGACAATTCATGGTTTTCTTCCAGGAATCCCATCCCAGCCCGACTGCAGTCAGGGAACGTGGCAAGTGAGGGCGAGTTGTGCACCCTGCGTTCGGGGTGGCCAACGTAAGGTAAAATTTCTAGCCACGATCATGTAGTTCTTCAATGATTTAACAAAGCTCAAGTCCTTAGAGGAACCTAAAGGTTACCTTGACCTGCTAAATTGTTTGAAAAACCCGAATTATCTCATCCTCTTCATATTACCTCATGGTAGTTAACTTGTGAAGAATGCTGCTCTTTGATGACAAGCCCTTAAAGGCACAGCGCAGAATCTCACCCACTGTACTTGCTTTCCCCATGTGTTCATGGGCTTTGGGAGGCCCTCTAGGAACGGTGATCTGTCGCTCTGTATGCATCTGAAGTCTCTCCAAACCTATCTCAACTCATGGTCAGTATGAAGGGCCGGGGGGGTAGGGGGAGGAGGAATAAAAACCTTCAGGAACCGAAAGACATGGAGGAAGAAAAATCTAGTAAGCTGCTCTGATGTAGAGGGGAAAGCACAAATGAATGGCCACAGAACACCTGCACTTTATCAGTACTTTAATATGGACAAGTATCAGTTCAGGTAGAATGACCTGTAAACAGCAGGAGTGACTTTAAATAAGGCAGAAGATGATAATACTTTTTTTCAGTCTTGTACTACGTGGGCAGTAACAACAATTGAAAAATCAAGCAACTATAGCTCAGGTACAGAAAGCAAATGGTCTGTTTCTATTTGAAAAAAAAAACAAGCATCTAATACGAAGACTATATTGGCTTACGACCTTTTCAAATGAAAACACTAATGCTTTGTTTGTATGATTTTCTAGAACTGCCAACAAGACCATTATGAGATACAAAGCATAAAAAACAAATGCCATCCCTTTCAGTGCATATTACACAGAAAGTGACCCCAATTCCATGAAAATAAGCTTTCCAAAAGTCCAGACAAGTAAGAGAACTCCCTTGCTGGTTACTAAATCTCTATTTCCAAATCTTCCAAAATCCAACAGCAACACTTAAAGACACACAATCACAGAGCTCTGGAAAGTGCTTTTAAAACGTTCTAAGGCAGCCTGTACTGCCTCATAGGAATTAGTCACCTCTCCTTCCATGCTGTGGAACTAACACTTGAAAGAGAAAATAAGGTATATATGCATAAATATTTGACATACTAGTCCAATCCTCTTAAAACTTCTGAAAATACAGAACATGTGAAAGGAGCCAACCCAGACAAACACCTGCATGATTAGATGAGTGCTGCCCTCCATTCCCTTCCTTTTACCACTAAATGAAATTGTCATTAGCAGAGTGTCAGTCCCAATATCATCAACTTAATAAAGCAAGATTGAAACAGGAGACTAAGCCAGTTAATGCAGTCCTCCAAATGCAACCCATATCAGAAGAAAACTGTTTGAAAGGCATGGTGCTGCTTCTAGTGGAGGAACTAATAACAGACTGGACAAGAATTCTTGAAGGAAAGAAGGCAAGATACTTGTTTCACCATACAGAACATTGCAAACCTACATCCAATAAAGGTATGGGTGAAGAAGAAACATGAGGACAATTCAGAAATGGGTTATTTACAATTCAGCTCAAGTATCTCAGAACTCCTCAGTAATGAATGATCAGCAGACAAGCAGGAGATAGGTTAGGTGACCTTGGGCACTTTAAGAGCCTAACATTGAGGTGAACTGCCTCCCCTCCTGGATATTTCCCTTTTTCCCCTCCAGTCTGAACTAGTGTAATTACCACTGTTCACATGTGGGTGGGAAGCACCCTCAAAACACAAACAACTGACTTGCTGATCACACCAAGGCACTGTACGCAGGGAAAATCCTTATACGGATTACACGCACTCCGTAACAAGGATTCGCAGAAAAGAAACCTATTATAGTAGATGTGGGCAAAAGTGAGAATTCATGGTCACTGGAGGAAGGCGAGTCTTTTTCAGGGACTGGAAAACTGGGATTGTTTTAATACTGTACAAAAGCTGGGCACCCAAATCAATATGGGGAAAGCCAAAGAAATTTCAGCATACCAATTCAACAGCCTTATGAAGTTCTTGTCTTCTACCACGCATCAAGAGATTTACACGCAGAGCTCTACACGCTCCATAGCACAATGGGACCAATTTCTGAAACAAGAAACCTGTAACAAAGCTAATTTATTCCATCAGAATGAAATATCCTTCATTAGGTTCCCCACAACCTTTCATAAACATGGCTTTTCTTTGAAAATGTTCAAGCATAAAATTCTTCAATAATTGTTTTAAACTGTATTTTACAGTTATAGGTAACTGTTCTTGTATAAATATTGTCTATGTGTACATTCTCATTGTGAGCAAACCCATATGCAAGCACAGAAAGCCCAAGAATTTTATTTTCTCAGCAGTATCTGCAGAGGAGGTAGACAAACATGACCTCCTCCACGTGCCCTGCATACAGCTATGAAGTCAGTGGCATGTGCTCCTCCCCTTCAGGTCCTAACCTGATCATTTTTTTCCCAAGCAACTCCAAGGACAGGGATAAAAGGATGGTTTGGGAAAATATAGAAGAATAACACACCTTAGAGGCAGAACGGTTATGAGTAAATAACCTTTCCACCTCCTTTAAATGCCTCTCCATGTGAGCTCCAAATTGTACTTATCACAAAATACCATTTACCTAAAGGAGGGTTCCAGAGTCCGGAGTTCGGAGATGGAAGCTTTGCTCTCCCCAAACCAGCATCAATCAGCCCGGCTCCAACACGGTGCAAAAGCTTGGTAAGCATGTGAAAAAACCCTCTAGGTAATATGTTGAAAAAAACTTGAGAGAGAAAATCTGGTGGCATTGCCCAGGCTATGGTGGAGCATGCCTGGGTCATCACATGCCTTCCACTTTCCTGACTGACCCTCACAGTGTCATTCAACTAGTGACAGTCTCTGTACAGCACTAAGAGTTTCTAGTCAGAGATCCAGAAAGCTGAGGGAGCCCTCCTGATAGAGTATTTTTTTCTTTTTGTCTTGGATCACAAAACACCTAAGACATAAAAGGAAGCCTCAAGCCCTCAGAGGAGAACATAAGCAGAGAAGCTGCAGAGACTCAAATGGCGGCGTTCTGACGTGGCCTCAGGGGAAAACTTAGCTTGTGTCCTAGAAGTTACCTTGTCCTGAAAAGTACTTAATTAGAGGTCCACCATGAGTCCCTGGATCTCTCCTTTCCTTTTGGCCAAGATTATACAGACATGAAGACAACCATCAGCTTCTCTGCAAAAATAACAGAGAGGGTAGGTGGACACTGGCTGTAACAGATGAGTAATCCAGAAGGTAGGGCTGATACTGAGATTTCACTGAAGGTACTACTTACTCCTCAGCCAGAGAAGAGACTGCACGGATCCTTCAGCGATCTCCGGAGGGTGGGGTGAATTAGCACTGAGAAAATCTCTACTTGTGAGTTCCAGGCAGAGAGGCAGAGCAAGTGCAACCTGAGCAAACTTAACAGAGGCCCACTTCTTTTCAGCTCAAGCAAGTAATCCAGAATCCTGGGCAGAGCAACCTCAAACAGGGTCATGTTTGTTTTGTTCCTCTGCAGATACTGCTGAGGAAATAAAATTTTCTGGCTTTCTGTGCTTGCATATGGGTTCACTCACAATTTCAGCCACCCACCAAGCTGAAAAAATGTCGTTTATTTGGCTATATAGATCCATTTAAGATATATTCCCAATCTTCAGTGATTTGTAATTCAAGACTTGCTGAACCAGAGGTCACACATCTTTGTATTAAGTAACATTTGATGATGGAGTTTTCTTCCAATCTTTCTTTTGAACCCATATGCTTTTTTGGCGTCTGCAACATCCTGCAGCAAAGATATCTACAGCTTAACTCGGCTTTTTGTTGTTTATTTTCAGCATGCTACCTTTCTTTGGAAGAGACAGAAGTGGGACTGGACTTGGCAAGTGTTTCTCAAATGGCATCTCAAGACAGGACTTCTGCACATGCGGTCCCAGAATGCAGGAACATGAACATGAGTCCTAAAGCACTCAATATTCTTCCTGCAGAAATGTCCCTTATAAGCCAACCACTCAAACAGTGCTACTGATATATAAACACACATATACATACATACATACATACATACATACATACATACATACATATATATATATATATATATATATAATTATACCCTTTATGAGCAAGGGACCTGTTTCTGTGCAGACATTAGGTGGGAATCAGGATTCCAGGTGCGCCACAGTTCCTGCACCCGTCACTTGTTTCTGTGACTGAGCTGGGCCAGAACAACAATTGCCAACACTGGAACTGTAACCCTGACACTTTGGTGCTGCTATTACAAGCCAACAGAGCCCAAAACACATGCCAAGAAGTTGGGGGTGGTGTGAAGACAACACTCTTTGTTGGACAAAGTCTATGTGCAGGAAGCCTCTTACTGAAAAGCCAACCTTTCAGTCTTGGAAAGCACAGTTTGAAAGGTTAAATCACTTTGGCATTTGAGATAAAACAACTATTTTAACTTTTGCCTTAGAAGAAGGAATGAACCAGTATTAGAACCGGTTACATTGACTAATTTGACCTTGCCTTAACTAGAGTAAGGATGTTAGTTGGGAATACCTTGGTTAATCATGCACTAATTGACTAATTGCAAAATACAATTTACTTTGACTGTTTAAATCATGGTATTTCCCAAAATTTTAATCCAGCATTATCTCTAAGGTAAAGTAAATACCTCTTAAAGTATTACCAAAATTTTGGAATGACTGCCAGTATTTCATTCCCTTACAAAACACGTTTTTCAGAGGGGAAAAAACCCTCAGACAAACACTGAAGCCATTAACATAATCTTAAAAAGAAAAAAATTGCATAGGTTTATCAGCCCTATCCATTGAGAGACGTAGTACAGGAGAAGTTGTTGTTATAAGCAGTTAACAAAGATTATTTTAACTTCACTGCCCCCCTCCCAGTTATACTTTTATCAAGAATAACTGTGATAACTTTTTAATTTGACAGGCCAAAAGAAAACTTTCTCTGGCTCTTTTTTGTGTTGCTTGTCTTTAAGGAAGGAGGCTTGCTGAATAGAAACACAATGAGTTTAGTCTAATCCTGTTTTAAAGAGGTAAAATAACTATTGGACTATACGGCCAGACTTCTTGAGGTAATAATCAAGACAAGCTCTTCAAAACAGGAGTAAAGTACAAGACAACTTACTACAGAAACGTTGTTAATTCAGATCCAACTATGACAGCTCAGAGCTATCAGGCAGATGTCTTCTCACCTCCACAGCATTAGCATCTCTGTGAGTGTCTATATATATGCATATAAAAATAATTTCTTAATGCCTTTCTTTAACAGAAACGACCGTTCAAAACACTTCACGAGTTGGAGGGTATTTTAGGCAGGGAAGGATGACGACTACAAAGGTGAGGGAGATTTACATTAAATTTGGCTTTGGATCTCACAAACTACTTTTCAGTGGAAAATCATCTCTGTTCTACAGGGCACATAATTTACTTGTCTCCACAAAAGGCAGCTGACACAAACGTTACAAATACAAGGCTCTTTCAGTCTCAGTTACAGGAATTAACTCCATTTGGCCTGCCTGGATTTTGCTCCCTAGCCTTGCTGCACCCCTGTTTCAATGCAAATTCTGAGCTTGGTCAGAATACAAATGGTAGCAAATATCAGGTTATTGGTAAAACTGCTTAATGTACACACACACACATATATTAGTTTTCCTCAACAGACCTCAGTTAAGAGGATGCACAATCTTTCACTTTTCAAGAGCTAAAAGCTGTGTTGTGTCTCTCAGTACCAACTGCACACGTCCACGTTACCTGACTGAAAAACCATTCTGACCTCCACGGCACAAAGGCAAAATCTCAAAACCACAAGTGAGTAAAATGAGATCCACAAAGTTCTACAACAGAGATAGCATCACCTTTAGCAACGAGCTGTAGCCTGCAAAGTGTGCCCGTCCCAGCACACGGTGCTCCACGCTGCGCCCCTGCAGTATGAAAAATTAGGACGGCTGCACTAGATCTGCCGCATTTTACAAAACCCAGCAAATAAACACTGTGCTTTCTATACAGTTTCTATGTTATTGTCTTCATGTAAACCTGTGTAAAACCAGATTTTGTTTCCATAATACAGGAAAAAGATTATTTCCAACTAATCAAAAGACCCCAAATCATATAATCCAGTCAGCTTTCAGTCATAAAGACAAGAAAATCAATTTTCACAATTATTCACAAAAACTGTTATGTTTAAAATAAGTGGTTATTTTCAAAGTGAGATGCAACACATTAATGTTATTAAATCTCTTAATGCCTGCATCGCTTTTATGCTTTGGTATGTATTAAAGCAATGGAATACAGCTTTGCGAGATGTTATGATACTACATTTTCCATGTTTCTTCTCCAGTTCTGTGTGTGCACACACACAGACTCTCTCTTCCTCCTCCCCCCAATGGTACTTGCACAGTTACAGTGTGTCAGTGAGTAAAATTTGAAGAAAATTTCATTTTTTCCTCCTCTGCTTTCACACAAGCATCTAGGAAAAAAAAAAACCGAGGAAAGGTTCTGCTAATGATCCAGTTGGCTTCAAGTCATCAACATCTCAATTTTCCTCTCACACACGCTTCCCAGCTGGTGCACCTAAGTGACCAGTACATAGCACCTAGTAAGACAGTTCATTAATGAGAGGAAGAAAACCAAGAGAGAAAAAAGGTTAAGGCAAGACTGCAACTCATTCATACTCACTTTTCAGCAGTGTTTGTTAGAAAATATACTCACATAAACAGGGATATATTAAAACTTTTTGCTTAATCACAAACAGAAGAGGACAAAATATTTTTTTCAAGCAAAATGACAGGCTATTGGATGGCTCTGTTTGCTTTTGGAATTAATAGTATAACCACGGTATCTGAGCTGTAAATATATGCAATTAATAAATGAAAACTTGCTGGCAGTAACTCTCTTCTGAATTTTGTAAGTACTCTTCCCAAAGTCCCAAAGAACAACGTTTCCCTAATAGTTTAATATTCTGACAATCTCTGTGCCTGAAAACCTGCCCTGTTCTACACTTTCTGTCGTACAGCAGTAATTAAATCAATTCTTTAGGGCTAAATGGCACTAGTATTTACCTTGACTTCTACCTGCAGCTGCTACAGATCGACTTCTACGGAACCCCAGCCATGGTAACACACGCAGTTGGCCGGGCTGAGGGCTCAGGAGAGAGCTCTGTTCTGAACTTCAGTTCTGAAGGAGCTCTACATGAAGGAACCAGTGTAAATCAGTGTCTTGCTATGCCCTGGCTTCTAAAGTCTCCATGTTCAAAAAAACACAGGAGGGGGAAAAAAGCCTGTTTGTCGTTTATCAGATTGTTTTTTGGAAGCCTTAATTCCTTTAAAATAAAAAAATCTATCAGAAAAAAACCTCTCACCTTGGTGTCTCCCACAGAACAGCCCCCAAAGAAGTCAACTCAACAGCTGGGCTGCATCAGCAAATAGGCAAGGAAATGAGAAGAGAACAGGGAAACAGGCTTGTAAGACACATACTACAAGTAGAAAGTGAGCTCCTAAGTGGCACATTAGCCTTGGGGCCTTCTCCGGGCCCTGGAAAACACAGAACAATTAACAGATAAGCAAGCTCAATGTTTTGTTTGCTTGTTTGGGGTTTGGATTTTTTGTTGGGTTGTTTCGTTGTTGTTTATTTTTTAATGCTCAAGAACAGAGATTATTCATAATTTGCAGATTTCCTAAAAAGCCAAGGCAGCCAAATAATGTAACATTTTTATTTGTACTTGTTAACAACAGCAGCAGCAATAACAAAATACTGGAAGAGACAGTATGGAAAGGAATATGATGTTTCCTTTCTTCCCCAGCATTTGGAAAATGGCCTATAGGGAAACACCACTGATTATTTTTCATAGAAAAAACAACAGAAACCGTGCTTAGTCCCCCACCACTGAGGATTAGCTGCTCAGAGAGAAGATTTTTCATTTTCACACATGCACACGCTTATACACACGCTTGGTTTAGATAAATTTGCACAAGCTGCTTTAACTAAACTGATGGGAAGCTTGGCTGCATCTGAAATACGTGGTTATTCTCATGGACAAGAGGGCGGGTACTGAATGCACGTTGTTCAGAATTAGACAGCAATTTAGGACTTCAAATTGATCTGGGAAGAGCAACCATGCTTTTATTCGGTCACTTACTATGAAGCATCCAATACTGTGACCATGGTAATGAACCTGGATGTAAGCTGAAGTGTGTGTGCAGGTGAAGAAGAAAGAGGACATACTTTGATTCTTTTCCTTTTTTAGATTTTAATAAAAACAAACAACTTCAATTTGGGCATGGGCAGAGCTATTTGACTGTCTGGTTTGGATCACATCAAAGCATAATTCACTTTCTCTCTCTTCTTTCTCTCCCCCTTCATTTGTTCCCTCTTTCCATGCCTTCCTTATAGTCAGACTTGTCAAAATCTGAAAATTGTATTATAACGCCTTTCAGAAGTTACATAAGAAATACGTCTGAAAAACCTCCATGACCATGGAACCAGAGCTCAGGGGCAGATCACTCTGTTTTAATGTTCAAATTTTCATTGTTAAACACAGTTATGTCTCTGCAGAAGAGAAGAGAGACTAGAGGGGAGAGACAAGAGGGGAGAGGGAAGAAACAAAATATTCACATTTCAGCAAGTGCCCTTTGTATTGTTTGTCAGATTTAAGCCTAGCTCAAGAAAACCAATGACAGGCTCAGGATAAAGAGTCCACTGGTAGAAAAAGTCCAGTGGCATCAAATTGTGGGAGAGAAAGCAGCAATATCCTCGGAAATTCAAGTACAAGTCTAATGAATTCTTTGAGACACTACTAAACTGCACTTCTAAAGAGACTTTTACAGACTTACACGTACATATGCTCTGTATTAAATGTAACAAAATAAGCTTTAATCTTTGAGATAGTCAAATGTTGCAATATGAGAGAATGTAATCTTCTGTAAGAATCTTTTTGCTATTATACACATTTTGAACTCATACTAACCTTCACCTCTTGACTATATATGTACATTTTGCTTAATTTTTAGAAGTATTCTCATTTGCATATGGTATTCCCAAGGAAGATTAATAGCTTCCTACAGAATACATAATTCATCTCTCTTCTGCCATCCTGCAAATACTACCAATTGTACTTCAGCAGACAATTTCTGAATATGTTAAAACAAGCAGCATTCTCACACTTAATATTTTCTAGCCAAAACAACCCGAACCCAAAACCAGAGTTTTGTGGCATTCCATATAATGGTCTGAAAATCTTTAAGTTCATGCAAAGTCTATTATCAATTTTAAAGTAAGCACATGAGAAAGGATTTTCAGAATAGTTCCTGTTTCTGTACGTACCATTTCATTCATCAATACTTCACAATTATACAAATGCTGAAAACCTAGGCTCACATTAAATTCGTTTGCAAGTTTTCTACAGATGAAGAAATGAAGACACCAAGACCTTAAGTGAAAGGCAGTGTTACTGGAAAAAGTAGTTGCTGTACCCAGAACTCCCGATGCTTAAGAGCAGAAAACCTTCATCCTTGACTCCATAAAAATGGAAACTGCTGCCCAACACAAAAATCCCAGTTCCCTTCCTGGACACCTGGGATAGCCTATTTATCAACACACCACTTGGAAGCGGCATGATGCCTTGCTACTGCCAGGTGCACTGTTGGGGTAACTCCTCTCCTGCAGTCTAGCAGCACAGAGTAACTGTGTACAACAAGCAGAAGGAAAGAGAACCATACCTACCTGTCATGGTGCATTTTCCATTACATTTATTCATTAATAAATCAAACTGGGATGCTGGGGCAACCTTCTATCTTCTGTTTTAGTTTACTATGGAATCTGTCATGACTACAAGTGGCCAGGACTTTAGTTTTACATCTCATCTGAATGAGAGAGCCAGCAAAAGGTATACTGTCCCCTGATACACTGCTGGGGCATTGATTCAGCACAGGTTTAGAGAGAAGAGTGTCACCTACTGAATCACAAACACCACTTGCTGGAGCAGTTTTTCTTCTGTGTGTCACATCTAATCAGCATAGCACAATTCTCACAGCTGCTAGGAAGGCTGATAACATTTTCTTTCAAGGAACTAAAATTTAATTTTATTCAGGCAAGATACTAGCATTGCTGGAAAGAAAGGCTTTTACTGAGATTTGGAAGAGCATTAACAAAATGTTATAGGGCCATATGGCCTTCAGTATTCTGGCCAAGCTACAGACCATTTAGAGGTAGTTTGAGATGTGGAGGGAGTTTCACCACAACAGAAAGATCTCTCTTTGTGAGAGTGCAGAGCTGATGAATGCAGAGATGAGTAACACACACAGTGGCATAGCCACACTGTACACCAGATCATGTCTTTATTTTTTAAAGTAATATCCAGGATATTTTTTATTTTTTTTTAAGATCGAATTTGCTATTCAAACCAACTCAACATGAATGTTCTTTTAGTATTAGCGATAAATCTGCACAGCCTCCGTGCAGTGTGGAACACTGAATCCATGTGGCTAAAAAACTGGTTATGCAAGCAAGCAAGGCATATGCTTGAGGGGATGAAGAAAAATTGGCAAGATACAGCTTGCCAAGACATGCCACACATTAGCTCTACTTTAAAACTGTTAGCAAATTTCAGCACTTGCAGTTCATTTTTCTCTACAGATACAGAGCAGGATGCATCTTCTTTCAAGAATCATTGTAATATGCTCTCCCTTCCCTGTTTCTCCCCTATTTTAACCACATCTTTGAAATTAACAGTCACCTTTCTCAGATGATGTTATCTCTGAGCTAAATAACACTACGTTCTTTATTATTTAAAATTAGGTATGAAACAGAAGCAAACATTTTTTGTAAAGCAATTACTGCATATTTATGCAGCATATAGCATTGTTCTTGGAAAATCTTAAACATCGTACAAACACCTAAAAGAAAGATTGCACACACAAGCTATTGCCATGTTATTTTAAAGAATCACTTTACCATAAATTGCCTCTTTTTTTTTTTTTCCTTTGTTTTTTTCTTTTTTTAACCTGTATTCTGCATTGTTTGTACTTGTAATCCTGGGGACTGGAGGAGTAGGGGGTGGAATCAGGCAGTACTGGAAATCTTAAGGAATCAATATCACCTAGAGTTTATCTTAAGTAAATCTCTTACAATGATCAACTAAACAAAATATGTTCTGTGTTTATAACATGTAAGAAACTAAAATCTTAGAAAAATGTTAGTTTCTTATTTACAAGTAGTGCAGAAAGTAGATATTAGGCATTGACCCAATCTATTAATGTTTATCCTGGCATGGTGAAATATTAAAACTTGTCTGGAAGAAGAAGGTAGAGAAAACACAGAAAGGGAGTAAAAGGGGGGGGGAACTGTCTGGAAAATACAAGAAAATTACAGTAAAGTCAAAGATGAAGCATCAGATAAAATCACTGAATATCAATGTTTACAACATTCCACTCTTTCTCACAACAATAAAATTTCCAGAAACTTTTAGAAAAATTCTAAATTTTCAATACATATTGTAAAAGTTAAAACAAATATCAAATAATGGGTTGTTGAAAATCCTGCTCAGTATATCCGGACTATTTTCCTCCTGCCCAAGGTTACAATTAGCTTTCTGCTAACCTCCATCAATGTAGTTAGCATAATTACTGAGCAGCGTTATATTTAAGCTTCTGCTTTCAAAGTGACCATATATATTTAGAGTGTTGCACCTGGAACCCTGCAAGCAAAATAGGAAAAACAAAACAAGCCCCCTAGTATTTTAGATTAAAACACTGCATTCAACTAAATTCCTGTCTCCCCAAGCTGCTTCTGTGTATTCTTTTAATTTATTTTCTTTTAATTTTTTTTAAAGAGATAAGTTAATTTGATTGCTAGGAATGATGTATGTCTTTTTTCTCCTCCCACTCTTCCATTATCATTCTTTTGAATATAGACACACCACTTACTGTGAGGCAAAGAATTTACCTCAACTTTCTGGAGGTCCACTCACACTGTAATTCTGTAAACTTAAAACTCCGCAAAGCAAAGCAAAGCAAAGGGTATCTTCCCCGTGACCCCATTATTTTCTCCTCCAATATTTGTTCACAAGAGACAAAAATTACCTCATTTAACATTTTGGGGGACTGCAAAGCCTATTACCCACCCTTGCTAAACACTCAGCAAACATGTAATTTACCGGGCAGGATGAGACAGAGTTCAAGCTCTTGCTTTTAGTATCCCAAGCCCATGACATTTCGATGCAAAGCAGGCTTCCTGAGAAGCAAACTAATGCTAATCAATAGATCTGACTCAGTGAAAAGCCTTGCATTGATAAAAGAAGGCATCAAACATGAAGACAGATCATTACCTCATCTAGCAGCTGTCTATCATTTCCAGAAAGGCACAAAACTGTTGCTTAAAACATCACCTTAACTCAGTTCAAACTGAAACGCCATTTGGAAAGCAAGCTCTGTGGGTTTAGTGCCACTATTTTACTAAAATTGGTCAGATCCCATTTTGCAATTGCCAGAAACTATTGTTATTAACACTGCTCAAAATACTTTCACAAAGGCTGTTTTAAGTTTCCACAGAGAGACATTTAGATAGCCCCTTTAATGTCAGGTACTTTAAAGGTGGTTTAAAAAAAAAAAAAATCTATAAAAAGTCAAAGAGTTTCTTGCTATAAAAAAGGCTGCAGTCAAAACTGATCAAATTTTCTCCCTTTGCTCTACAGAACAGGTGTTAACAGAGCCAGCAGTTCACCCTTGCACCCAAATTCATTCCTGACAGAAGTATTTGCTTCAATGAGCTTTCAGGAGCACAGATTAATTTGGCTCCCACTATGAATAACAGCCTATCAGTGGAATATTTAATATATTAAAAATTTTTATTAAGATGCAAAAGGAGCTATATTAACTTTTGGAAGGAAGGGAAAAAAGCTTGCCTGAAATCCTACCTCTTTTACAAAAGATTTCTTTATGTGCCAAAGTCGTACCGAAAGCTGGAGGAACATGGTATCAGGTAAGATTCATAGCTAGCTTTGAAAACATTACCAATAAGTCTAATAATCATGTTGAACACCCAGCTTTGCCACCTTCAAAAAGTCTTTTGGTAACCTTGTTCATTGTAACTTAAGCCTCTACGTCAGTTTACAAGCACCTTCATAGAAACAGCCAACCAAAGTTTTGCAATATAAAAATGATGTGTAGTTCTCATGAGGGAAAACTTCATATATATTTGCTTCAGAGTGAAGTCAGCTTATTTCATTGAACTCTTCCACCTAAAAAAAACCAAACCAAACCAGAAACCAAACCACAAATCTCAAGATGTGTCATGGTTGTTTAGAATATGAGCAGCCAAGGTCATGGATGTTGAAGTATGTACTTCATAAAACACAAGCTGCCTTTTTACAGATGCTCATACAGTAAGGATATTCTATGTTCTTCCAAGGTCAGATATTTTTAACACCCCTATGCACAGAGCCCTGTATGTTAAAACGTGCTATTAGGTCACCAAAATAGGATCAAAAGCGAAGATGTGAAAATTGAGGTTGCTGATGTCAACTCAGATGTGGTCTTCTTTCCCTCTCACCTCCCACTTGCTCATGTCCTAGTCTCTTGGTCTTATTCTCACAGCAGACTTAGAGGCTTCACTCTCTTCTCTGAATTTCTGTCCCTACAGCTCCCAGTCTCTGCTCTCCCTGCAGTCTCCATCCCCGGGGACTCAGGCCCTGCGCTCCCCTGCCCTCACACAGTGTCACTCCTCCTCGGTGTCCAGCCTTCACTGCCTTGCCTGGCACCAGCATCACCTCCAACGCTTATCTCCTGCTCGCTCCTGCCCTACCACAGCACAGTTCCAGCCTCCCTACGGCTCCTCAACACACCTCAGTTTCTTCCTCCTACTTCTGCCCACTCCTCCAGCTCCTCATCCTCTCTTCTCACCCCTACAATGAGTTTCTCTCCCTTCCTGCAGCTGCTAAGGATCCCTCTGTGCCACATCCTCAGCTCAGGTCTCACGCCTCACCTCTGCTTTCAGAGCAGCCTGCTTTCGCCATGGCCAGGCACGGCCCGTTGCTGCTAGCACAGGCGAGAGGAGAGCAGGACGCGGAAAGGCTCTTGGAGGAATTCAGCCACGCTCCTGGGCAGCGTTGCCCACTCAGATCTGCCAGGAGTGGGTAACGTGGGCAGACTCATGGCAATGGTAAGTGACCTACCTGCACGCCACATGCAGCAGCAGTTCATTTTCAAGTTCCTCCTAAAAACAATGGGACTGCAAGGTCTGTTTAAAGAGAAGAGGTTGTGTTGTGGGTTTTTAAGTATGTCTAAACCAATTTTTCTTTAAACCCATTTTTTAAAAAAGCTGAGCTGTTTTTGTAAAATTTTCAAGATTTTTAAAAACTACCTGTAAGCAACTTAAACCAGGCTCTTAAGAGCAGGAAATGTCAGACACTCTGAATATTAGTGTTATCACACCTGCCCATAATAATTTCCAAATTACATTTAGATTCTGTGGTATATCTTCACCTAAACAGATTTCCATAACCACCAACCAGTAACTCTTCTTTTAATTTAGGAGTGCTGTGTTAGATGAGTTTGTTCCTAGACTCAGACTGTGAGGCTAGCATCCCAAGAGACACTCCCACCTCTTCCTGGGGATAAACAAGCCAGTCCTGGGAACATGAAACAAAGGGCAAGAAATACTATTTAGCTTTTATAAATTTTAATAAACTGAAACACAAGATTGATTTTTTTTTAATTTACTATTACACTGAACAGTAAATATTCAGGGGGCAGAGTATTTTGTGCATATACTTTGAATATATAAATACACCATTTTTGCCATTCAATACACTTCCTATCTACCCATCCTTTTCAGTTTGCTTTGTTTTTTAAGCAGTCTGGCACTAGGCAAAAGTATCTTTTTCATCTACAAGAGGAATATATCTACAGTGGGTTTCATAATCCTAGCAGATATTCTTCAAGGTCATTCTTCAGTTTGTGCACTGGGCAATTAAAAGTAAGTTGTGTTGCTACCATCACCATTTTGATCACCGCACATGAGAAGCTTCTGTTCTACTTGGAAACTTGTTCTGGAGTCTGTCCTCAGAACCACACATTGCTTTTTACTCCTTCCCTTCACCCATTTTTATATTATTATAAAAACTAATCTCTATACTTATATATACTTAGCAGCTAAGCTGACTTTCCTAAATACTTAAGTTTAAAAAGGATATTTATATTGAGAAGGACCATCTTAGCTTATTTTATAATTGCATCACTAACATATTCCTGTATTACACAAATGTGCATGTAAGGCATGTGTGCTGGGTGGGAGAGGACAAAGGGGAACATGAGGGTACATTAATTAAGTATCTCAGAGAGAGTGGAAGACAAGAGATTACCAAGAAACTAAAAATATATATATATTGATGAGAATGGGTTAGTATCATTTTTTTAAATCCAGGAATTGCTCTGCTCTATCATACAAATGGGAAATGAGGGGGCTGCAGATGATAATCAATCCTCTGACCTTCACCTTCCTGCATTAAGTAATCAGAAAGGAAAACTGTGTAAATACAATTAGTCAGAATGCGACTAATCTGAAGATCCCAAACTACCCCAGAGTACACTGGGTCTCCAGTGACCCACACTAGTTTTTTGGGTTTTTTGTTTTTGTTTTTGTTTTGTTTTGTTTTTTGTTTTTTCCCTGAAATGTGCTATCTCCTCCCATCTTTTGCAGGCTGAAAAACACAAGAGAAAAGAAAGCTGCCATCTCAACACCAACACTGGAGTTGTGTTTTTCCGCATGGCAGAAGACAGTCTCATCTTTTCGACTTTCTCTCCACTATTTTCAAAAGAGACAGGGGGCAGTGGAAATAAGGAGAGAAGGAGGGAAGAAAAGGGGGGAGACAGAGAGGACACATCAAGGTGAGTTAGATTTCCACATCATTTATCCTACAAGAAAGCACATGCTTTAATCTATCCCAAACCAGACAGAGGCATTGTTAGGGTTGCATTTTGTCTACAAAGCTAAAGAAGCAGTGAGCGTAGTATTATGCTGCTGTGTCAGTCTAGTTTGACCAGTTTCACAAGTTCGCTAGAAAAGGAAGTGTGACATTTTCATTTAGAAGAACATGAGCAAAGCTTAAAAACATGGCTAGGCATGTTGGAGTAAATGGGATGGTGTGTTTCTGAACAGGAGAGAACCTTGTTTTTAAATCAACTGAATGTTTTAACAACCAATGACAGATTTGCCTGAACTTAAAATCTGAATGCAGAAAAAAATCACTGAAGATAACTGGAGACGAAGAAGAGAGGTATTTCAAGAGGAAGAGAAATATTATATATTGCCACTGCAGTTCTCTGATATCCCTAACTCATGGGTACACTCCCACTGCAGCTACAGATACACCCTGTCACTCAGGAACGGATGTCCTGTACCAGTACCTGTCTGGCATACCAGTGTGGTCCTCCTTGCTCCCCTGTCTGTGTAAACCAGAGCGTGCTCCAGGACACGCCAGTTTTTAATCCGACTGCACTATCCCAAGGACAGGAGTTTCAAAAGGACTTTCAGGTGGGAGAGGGAAGGGAGGGGAAGAGGGATGCAAACTGTGAACATTCATGTGGGCTGTGTGTTGTCAAGAACATCAGTTGCCAGTAAGTAATGTCTGTTTTCAAACGCATGTTTACATTCATGATGGGCAAATGCAGAGAGGTCCAGGAATAAGTCCCATTCACACTCACAAACCTGGTAATGGTCCCAGAATCACACAGGTATGGAACTGCTGCACAACCTTCCTTCCAGAGTGCCCTGTGCAGCCAGGCTGGCTCCCAGCAGGAGCTGAGCTCCATGGGCTTTTGGACAGAGTTCTAGGTGGGCACTTCAAGGACATCAGGAATGGTGGTATTCCTCAGTGAGGCCAGAGCAGCAGCTTAAACATGAAGGGAACTCCACCCCAACAGTCTTATTATAAGAGACTTTAATGCATCTGATTGTCCAGCTGAACAGTCTCCATGTGGATATGGTTATCCTCTTTGTCCTTTCATTATCTGTTACAAATATCCTTAGAGACTGATCTGCTTCGTGACTACAGGAAGAACGAACCTTTTGACAGTAAGGATGCAAAGACGGGCCTTGGAACTGGAAACAAATGGTTCCTCTAAAAACACACAGGTTGACAGCTGGGTTTAAGAGGAAGTAAAAAAACCACCTCCTGGAGAAACTCTGTCTGGGAAGGATCCACGATAAGGGCCTGGATTTCTTCCACCTTCCCAGAAAAGGTGATTGGAAAAGCAATGTCACCTTTGCAGTGAGGTGAAAGAAGAAACAGATTCTTGTAGATTGAGGAGTGGGCCAGAGAGAACTGAAAGAGAGAACCTGGGCATGGGCTTATCCATCACCACGCAAACAAGATCATTTTTATAATAAGCTAGAAATGCCTGTCCATTTCAAACGATCCTGTCATCATGGGCATGGATAAGAAAATTCTGCTCCCTCAGCCCTGTGTGCTCACAGCCAAAATGTGCTTCCTCATTAAAAATGAAGTATCTGTCACGACAGATCTTAGCCAGACAGAAAGGAAGGGTTCCAGTGTTAGGACTGTCCAGCCTGGAAGAACAGACTTCCTTGCTGGGACATGAACCAGTTGTCCATGACCTGAGATGTCTCCACGTACGAAGGGAATGATTCTTCACAAATCAGGGAACAGTCTAAACCCAGGATTTTATGTTTCACATCCATTTATAAAGCTACATGGTTTAGAAGAGCCACACAGAAAAAAAAGTCAGGATGCCAAGACAAACAACACATGATCTAAAACCCATGCTGCTGCACAAAGCCCTTTGAGCCACTGAATCCTGAGTCTCTACCGTGATCTTTAAAGCCTGGATAGAGCTAACCTGTTGGGTTTTCTAGCATTCATCTTTATACCTCCAGTTCTTAAGGCATAAAAGAAAGGTTGGA
The DNA here is from genome assembly GCF_000700745.2 of Antrostomus carolinensis. Classification (NCBI taxonomy): domain Eukaryota; kingdom Metazoa; phylum Chordata; class Aves; order Caprimulgiformes; family Caprimulgidae; genus Antrostomus; species Antrostomus carolinensis. Next base: position 63,156 of record NW_010337794.1, on the reverse strand, counting down.
AGATTCTTTAATCAAAAGGTTGTTCAGATAAAGTGAAGAGGACAGTAAATTCGCCCGAGGTAGGAATAGCTTTGTTAAGGTGCTCACTGTAGTAGATAAGGAGACAATTTGGAATGAGAAATGGTCTTGCCCACCCTAAGACAAGTAAAGCATCTGCAGGATGTTCTCACAGCTGTATTAAACCAGAAACCTCAAGATCAAAAGACTTGAACCAGTCTTTTACCTCAAAAGCCATGAACCAGTCTTTTACCTCAAAAGCCAAGGATCGGAGCAGCCAGGGTCACTATCCTGAACGTGAACTTGCAAATTATGGTGCCTAGTTCGTCTAAACACAGAATAAATTTAAATCTGCTCTTCCTCTTCAGTTCCATGAAATATCTGGTTTAGGCATCTTCTGTGCTCTGTAGTGTATGAAAATTACCTGTAGGGCAACCTAACATCAGTAAGGTATTTACTATTTATGTGAAGGAACTCTAATGAAATAATCAAACGGGTAAAAAAACTTTTGGGGAGACAAAATGTACAAAGTAACTTCTGATAACGGTGTGCTGGACCTGTGAGTCTGACACTGCATGTGCTCCTCTGAAACCATAACAGGAGGGGAAAAAAAATTTGGTTTCCAGTGATAAAATCAG
>NW_010337794.1:4907-62492 GCF_000700745.2 Antrostomus carolinensis | reverse complement strand
AGATTATAAACATAAAAATATATTTATTAACAAGGTATAATAAATTTTAACAGTTTGGCATTCAGATGCTACAGATAACAACATCATAATCCAGGAGAGCAAAAAGGATGGCAGAAGTTGACCAGTTCTGAAATACTGGATGTTCCGTTACGAATGGTTTCCAAAACTATTACTGTTCAGTGAACAGAAGTCCTGGGTGACTTCCTTGCAAGACCTGCTGTTTCTGCTTCTGTTCATCCATTTATGTTGTCTATTATATTTCACGTTAAACACATTTTATTAATTATGCAGCAGGATAGGATACGTCTTCCATTCACACGTTTTTAATTAAAAAACAAACACACACAGCAATAGGTAGGTTTTTGTAGTCATTTAAGCCTTTAAGCTTAGGTCAAAGCCTGCTCAGCAAATTACATTTTATTTCCCTGCACCTGCTTCTTCATTGCAAAAGAGAAGCTGACGTTAAAGACTCTTTTCATATGCTGCTGAGGAAGAAGCAACTCTAAGGCCAGAAGAGATTGCCATGGTGGCACAGAAGTGCACTAAACACAAATGCTCATCCCAGAGTTTAACTGTAAAAATGACATACAAACACAGAAGCATCAAAATACCACTATAAAGTATGTGACAAACTGAACTTTCTGCCTTGATGCAAACCACAAACACACGGTCATTTTCTTACTGAAATCAGTCTTTGCTGCTCTGCATTTGGTGGGAATCCTGGGCAGTGCTGAACCACGACCACTGCCAGGCTACACAGGATGCTTATGGCAGGTCACAAAACAATTCATTAAAAGCTCTGGGATGCAAGCACTGGTGGCAGCACAACTGGGGCAGGTTTCACAGAAACATCTCTGAGGCCAGAGACTGTGAAGAAGAATTATCTAATATTAGAAATGGTACGGGAACCCTTATATTGCTCCGGCGAGCAATTTGTTCTTCCACAACATGGGAAACAAATAAAATTACCCGCCAACTTCATCACACATCTCTCCTTCACTAGTGAGACTATGATTCACCATGCCTTTCCATGCCCTCAACTCCATTTTCACCCTCCACTTTTTCTAAACAAACTTTTGCTGTTAGATCTCAGCTCAGATCCTTCTCCCCAAGAAGGTCTTTGGGCTTCATCAAAGCCCCAAACATTCCCGTCCTCCTTTGTCCACTCTGGCAGCCTTCCTCCTAAACCCTCCTCATCCAGCAGCTTCCTGCTGTCCATCCATTCACAGCACTAACCCCACCACCAGTAACTTCTTCCGTGTGCTCCTGGGAGAGCTGCTTCCAGTCTTCTGTCATCTCTCCAAGAGACATCTGAGTCTTGGACACAGCGTTTCACACCAGAGACTGATGCCTTGGGGAGGGGAATACCACTGAGCCAAGAAGTGGCTCCGACTGAAGTAAGGAGAAAGTAGCCAGTATTTTTAGAGAAACACGTAACTGTCAAGCTGTATTTGTATAAATCCTGCACTTTTCATAACAGACTCTCTGCAGAACACTCCATTTCACAGAGCACTTGAAATTTAATCCTTGGCATTGATATCTAAGTAGAAACCGCTGTCGGAGCTACTGCTCCTGTTCCAGTCACCTTAAAGACAGAAAATAATGACAAATAAGGAACAGGGACATGCCCAGTGGGAAAGACCTCATGCACATGTATGAGAGGATGTAATGGGAGCCATCAAATCAGGGGAGAAGGATAACATGCATTTTTAGAATGCTATTTTCAGATTTTTTAAAAAACTTTTTTATTATTTACAGAGCGTTTCTACAACTGCAGGGTATATTCATATTAATTCTATTTACAGGCTAGGCTTGACTTTCAGTAAATCTCAGTAAATTCTAAATTATTTGATTCATCGAGAAAAAAAATTCTGTTGTGACCAGGTTTTACCATGCCTTCTTATTGCATCCATTTACGTACCCCTCAAAAAATTACTCTTTTGAACTCCTAAGTCCTGATATTGGAATGTTTAACTAAAACAAAAAAGTACTTTTACTGACTAAATGTAGTAACTTACATCTCAGTATGAACTATGGCTCTGCTTCCATAGTGCTATAATAATTAGAGTTAACATAATGAAAACCTAGTAAAGAGACTATAAATTCACCATATGAGCACATATGGATGTGAAAAAGGAAATCAAATGAGTTCTCCAGACTAAAATTAGATTCAAAACAGAACAGCGTCCCACAGAAATAGCACAAGCCTAAAAAGTCTATATAAATTTACTCTGCCAAATCCAATTTTATCTAACATTTGGTTTCATCTATCCATGTTTCCACAGTGTATTTAAGGTATTGAGAGTTTAACTATCATGGAAGTCTGGACTGCAGTGTAGCTACTTTAGACAGATTTCCATGTCTGAAGCAAACCAGAGCTGGGCTCATCGCAGAGCTGCAAAACCACGGAGCCCAGTCCACCCAGTTGTGAATTATTTTCCTAACCTAGCTTCTGCTCTGAGATTTTGCATTGCTTGCTCTGTTTATGTTTTCTGTACAACTGTGTCTTCCTTTCTCAGAATTTCAACACAATGGTTCACTTAAAATATACCTTCTGAAGAGTGGTCTCATCATAAAAAAGGAAAACAAAATCCATTTATTCTGTTATTGTATATGTATTCAATCTAAATATGCTTTTAAAGCAATTCATCTGTGAAGATGAGCCACCTCTCAGTTCAAATAAAGGTAGTTTCGAATATGATATTGCTTTTCTTGTAGCCTCTGCAACTTTCTGCCACAAAACTTTGGTATAAAAAGCTTGTGACAGAGCTCTGAGCAGTTTTTAGTTTCTTTTGTTTATACTGCATCCTCCTCATCAGTTCAAATTGCCGTGTCCTGCATCTTCTAACACGTCATATGCACTGAAGGTCGTGTCAACCACCAATTGGGGAATCAAATCAAGCAGCAGCAGTGTGTCCATTTTGCTCCTGGACTGCCCTAAAGGTGTTTGCTGCAACTGATGCCAATCAGATCAGGATTCTGTTAAACTCACAGGCACTTCTTTTGTGGAATAAAACCCATTTCTTCTGAGCTTTTTAATTACCTTGTGACCTCCAGGATTTAGCCTTTTTTTAGAGAAGAAGTCAAATAAAGAGAAAAGCCACACATCTACTGATGCAGTTGCAAGAGACACGCGGTAGCTGAGGATGTGCTGCTTCTACTGACTGGGGAACCGTGACAGGGGACAAGCCAGTTAATCATTCCTGCCCTTAATTTTTATTGTTCAGATGCACGGCCATCCCGTTTCACAAGCATCACAAAATATCCAAGTGCTCTTTAATAAGAAAGAACTACTACTTCTAACAGCTGATTGAAGATTCACATCTCCCACCCATAAGGTCTTACTTGCCGGCCCATTTTACAGCGTTTCAGCACCTACACTGCTCTGCCATGCGTACGCTCCCCCGTCATCTTTCTATTCCTGTTCTCTCTGAACTTTTTACCTTCTGCTGCGGCTCCCCTTCTCAGCCATCCTCCTCTCAGACCTTTCAGGCTTAACGACAGATTTTGTGCACAAAAGGCTGGAAATTTTTAGGGCAGGAATTATCTCACTACTTTTGTTAGTTAGCAAGCTATGTTGCCTTGATAACGGGAGGGAAATGCAACTTACTACATGGTTTTAAATAACCACTATACTCATAAATTATTTGTAACAGCAATAATACGCCTACACCAAAAAAGCAGAAGGAAAGATCACGTACAGCCGTGGTCTCTCACAGTCGTTGATGCCATCTGGAGCTCCGAGCGGCTATCTCTGCTCAGCAGTCTGCGCCCACCAAGTTGCACGATAGGCAGGAAAATATTTCAGGACTTCACAATTCCTTCCCAAGTAACAGATTAACACTGATCTTCCACCCATAGCTAGTACTTCAACTGTGAACACACTGCTGTTGACGAAGGCACAACAGGTCAGCTGGGAAGAGAGCGACCGGCTTTGTGCCCAGCACAATGCCCTGGAGCCACCACACTCACCCCTCGCCCAGGCTGCGCGTGCCCCATCGTTATACGTGCTGGCAGGTCCAGTGGGACTGCTCAGGGGCTACAGCATCTCTCCGAGGTCCACAGGCCTCCAAGAGGGGACAGGCCACCTTCTGATCCGTAGCTGGGATGAATGGATTAGCGGCGAGCCGAGCCAGCTGCCGCCAGCTTTATCAGCACGCAGCCCCGACAGATGGGAGCCCATTGGAAAATCCTCCTGCCACGGCCCGCGCAGCCCTCACCCGGCCTTCTGCTCGCCCCGCGCTCCCGCCGACACGAAAGCAGGCACAAAATATGCAAAAGGGGCAAACACACACCTAAAAATACACGCCCCTGGTTTGGGACACCGCTTTGGTTAAGCAACACCAAGCGAGCTGTCCTGGAAGAGCCAGCTGATTGACTGCAGTGAAGCTACTTGTGGTAAAGCGCTTTATTTTGGTTTGAATTTGCAGTTGGTAGGATTTCTAACAGATGACACTTGTTTCTACCAGAACAGAGTTATCCTGCTGGCATTAAAACTGCATACATCAGGACTGCAGTAAGATACACAAAGGCAGAAGAGACTATAAACTGTACAGATTAATTCAAGCTAATTTAGTTTCTCCTGGGTTATCTATATATACATGAAAGTCATAGATACTGAGGAAAAAAAGGCATAGTCCAAGTTGATCCAGTGGAAACTGGAACTTCCATGTTTCAGACAAGGCAGATATTATCTGTTTAAACTTTTAAGCCATGAAGCATGTACCTACTCCAGAATTATTTTAACTGAGGCAAAGGGTTGCAACAAGATTGTAAACACTGCCCATTTTTACTGTTGCAATTTGTATTAATGAAAATTTAAAATCCTTTAAAATAACAGAAATAGAAAATTGTCTAAAAAAGGAAAAAAACACCTAATTACTGCCAGAAAAAAAATCACTTTACGGTTGACTATGCCACACTGAAGTATGTGCTACACTTACACACAGCAATATAAAAAAAGCAAATCACATTGCTTCTATTTAAGAAAGCAACTCTCTTAACAGATTGCTATATAGCCAGATAAAAGCCCAGCGGAGCCAACGGCAGCGTCTGCGTTCATTGCAAGGGACTCTGTACCAGACACTACATAGCAATACACAAAGCTTCTCTCGTATTACATCTCATGAGTCTACAATTCACTTATTTTTCTGTGAGCACAAATGTGAACAATATTTAGAAAGAAATGCTACAATTTGCCAGCCTGGTATGTAAAAGCCTCAATTTTCTCACTCTCTTGCTTCTTGTTCAGGATGTCACATAAACGTATATTCCAACCTAAGTCTAAAGCTGTTTCACTGTAGGAGAAAAAAAATCTCAACTCAAAAAAGCTGCCTATCTCTGAGCAAACAAAGTATCTAGAATTTTATTTATACAAGTTACCCTTGTGCACGCCAGGGAATATCAAATTTAATTTATATAGTCATAGGGAAATTCCTATTAGAACTCAAAATCAGCCTTATAACAACCAAGAAATATTTATATCAGCACTCTTGATTTCTGCTAGCGATCCCCAAAATATAGTCCCAAACCAGTCAGTGCAGCTTCAAACTAATTTCACAACTTCCTCAACATGAAAACATATTTAGTGCGTAAAAGTTAAAATAAAACATTAAAAAAGAAAGCTAGTAACAAGTTCTGCAATGAAACTTGTTTTAACTTTCACTGAGTCAAGATGTCTAGAATAGTTTATAAATTATTCATCCAGCTCAAAACTGGCTATTTTATTTACATTTAAACGCAGTGATTTTTGTACTCTAATATAAGAACATGTTGAGGACAGCTTTCTTATGATGCATTTTCTGAAAATTAAATGAAATAACTGTCTACAATATATGAAAAAAAGACTACAAATCTATTCAGGCAGCGTCCAACTCCATAAGCGAAAGTGGCCAGTACCTATTTCTAAAGACAAATTGACATCGCTTCAGCAAATTACATCAAAATGTATACAAAAAACTTACCAAGCATCTCCTGCAAAATAAAACCTATTCCTTATTAACGATTTCCTGTAAGCACAGAGTCAAGATAAAGGAGTAAAGAATTTATTGTAACTCTATGTCTTAAGACTATCAACAGCAATTCTTTATGGTATGTTCAAAATCAAAAGCAACACTTGAATAAATAAAAACACAGGCATCTAAAGCGTAAGTAAATAGCATTTGAAAATACTGTATTTATAAAAAAGAAACAGTCTTTCAAAAATTGTTTTCAACATAAAAAAAGTGTTCATCACAAAAACACCCAGCCAAACAAGAAATTTGAACAGTGGTATTCTCCCTCAGCTTTGCATTATTTCATTGCTGCAACACGGACACTCCTGTATCAGGAAACACAAAGATACAGGTGCTCTCAAGACACTTTTGTTCTTCATTATTAAGTGAGGGAATTTGTTTTAAAGACTTAATTACTTAAAAAACCCTCTAGACCAGATAAAGACCAGTTAAAGAAGGTAAACAGTGATTAGGATTCCACACTTACACTTGAGGGACTTCATCAGTTAAGCCTGAACCCCATGTTTTATAAACATATTTATGAATTCTATGTGTCATTTATAAATGTAGTTTCTGATATGTGACTGAACTCAACGCTGGTGCTTAAGTGATTTCTGAAGAAACGTGTCATCTGTAGATCCCAGTCGCTCACCCTCTAAATCCTGCAACACAGACTATTGAAGGAATTAATGAATACTGCCAATAGGAAATAATTCAGTGGAAGGGTTTGGGGCTTTTGTTTTGGATTTGGGAAGAGAGAGGGGGTATTAAGTGCAGGAGACATCTGTACATCCACATTTCATGCCATGTAATGTTTGCTTGTGGTACGCTGACCTAGTTAAGTCTGACAGCAGCACTAACAAATATGGCCAACAAATTCAACAGAGGAGGAGCACACACCTTTCGTGCGGAAACAAGAACAGAAGAACAACAAAAAATACAGTAGATCTCACCCACTGACACATCAAACATCCAGAACTGACCAACACAGCTGCATCACTTAAAATGCTCAAAGTCCAGATGCACTCTAATTCCTACTTGTTACAGCAGCCTAATTATTCTTGACAGACAATAGCTCACAGTGAACGCTGCACATGGTCTACTTCAAAGACAAATGTACAGAAATGAAAGCAAAAACACAGAAGAGAGGAGCTTGGGAAAATACTGGAGCAGCTATCCAAACAGAGCAGAGCAGGTGCAGGTAAGGCAACCAGTTTTAGCCAGATTTTACATTCACTCTATGTAAAGGCCTATATGATCTAGCTGCCTACAGTGGCCCTTGGCTTCCATCACTCTTCTGCTACAACAGCTAGCTCAACATGTCCAAACATGACATCCTGATGCTCGAGTGTCTAAATGATCCAAACAGGCTTTTTGTATCATTTTAATAGACTAAGCTTGCAGAAGATCACAAGGAGGTAAGGAAGAGAAATGACAGAGAAAGAAATTTCTTCAGGCAGAGCTCTAAAGCTGCTCTGTTGTGTGGCAACTTCATCAGATGTTCCATCACAACTAAAACTGTACAACAAATAAGCAGTGGCAGCACACTGGTGTTCTCTCTCTCTCAAGTTCACTGTGCTTTATAACTACAGCTGTGTACAAGAACCCATACATACGATCACAAAAAAAACCCCAATCCTCTCCTCAAAACCCTGGGTGAAGAACAGCTGGTAAAAGATTGAATGAAAATACAAATATATAATCAGAAATTCAACCGCAGTTGAGATTACTGATGGATAAAAGTCAATGACTGGACAGATAGAAAAGAAATAAGATTGTGTTTAGTTCTTCTGCTTGACAAATTCTGGAACATTTCTTCCCACTGGACAGCACGATGAGCACAATATCCAGGTGTCCTGAACCAGCAGGATGTTACTGCTGACGTGAAGCACCTTTATGTGCGGTCATTTCCTTTGCAGCGAACACTTTCCCAGCTGATTAAAGTACTGTGACAATCTCAAAGCTTGCTCAAACCAGGAAAAGTAAACACATGGATTACTTTACAGAAAAAACAGAATACTGACTTGTGTGTGTGGGGGAACCTTTTGCCAATGGTACTCTAATGCATCCAGATTAGAGCTGCCAGTATCATTAACAGCCGACCGACATTAATGCAGTGCAGGTGGTACACGGCGTTCAGGGCAGAAAGCACTTCTCCTTTTGCCTATTCCAAAGACAGTTAGGAGCCTCCTAACTAAACTCCAGTGCCCAGCCCTGGAAAGCAAAGCATGGGCATGTGAGGAAGTTACTACATATCACAGAATCACAGAATATTAGGGATTGGAAGGGACCTCCAAAGATCATCTAGTCCAGTCCCCCTGCCGGAGCAGGAACCTAAATGAGATCACACAGGAAGGCGTCCAGGCGGGTCTTGAATGTCTCCAGAGAAGGAGACTCCACAACCTCCCTGGGCAGCCTGTTCCAGTGCTCTGGCACCCTCAATGTAAACAAATTTCTTCTCAAGTTTAAGTGGAACCTCCTGTGTTCCAGCTTGCACTCACTGCCCCTTGTCCTACCATTGGACATCACTGAGAAGAGCCTGGCTCCATCCTCGTGACATTTTCCCTTAACATATTTATAAACATTAATGAGGTCACCCCTCAGTCTCCTCTTTTCCAAGCTAGAGAGCCCCAGCTCCCTCAGCCTTTCCTCATAAGGGAGATGCTCCACTCCCTTCATCATCTTGGTGGCTCTGCGCTGGACTCTCTCAAGCAGTTATCAGGAGTCATTTACCCTCATCTGTTGAGGGAAAGGGTGACAGCGCAAGGTACCAGCGGTGATCGCGTGTCTGCGGACAGTAACTACAGATCTGGAAACCCACCGAGAGCTGATGCCTCACGGCAAGGTGGTGTGTCTGCAGGCGGGAGCAGGGAGGACACGGATGCTGAAGGGGCCACTCCACTCCAGCAGAACCCCTCAGCTGCTGCATGCTGCTCACCGCAACTACGTGACGGTAGCAGCAACAGACTTTGTGGCCAAAAAGCCTGTTTTAAGGTTTGTTTATTCCAAACAAGTTATCAATGCAGAGAACAGATGGGGAGAAAAGAGAAATTATTTAAAGGAATAAAATAAAAATAAAAAAAGGTGTGGGATAAGCCAAAAGTAATGTCAGCAATTACGTAAAGAAAATGAAGTATTTAAAGTATGAAGAGAAGAAAAACTTAGAAAAAGCAAGGTGCACAAAAAAAGTATGGTTTTGGTTTGCAGTGCAGATGTTTAGGATTTACAATCAATATGGTTCGCTTTTTCATGCTATAAAATGCATATACAATTATGCCCAAGATGTGTGTAAATGTTTAAATATTAAAACAAAACAGAGATTCTGGATGTTTGATGTTTGTTTTTGAAAAGAAAAAATGTATTTTACAAGGATCCAAACACTAAAGTGAAATTAACATAAAACAAACAAACCAGTGTAATAAAATAAAAAGCTCAAAACCAAGTTAACCAAGGTCGTTAATGTTAGTTAAATGGCAAAGATCCATGTTAGCCAATATTTAAATATCAATTAAACGGGAGAAGACTGCCTTGCAATTACACTTCAAAGATTTATTTCTGCTTCTTCCTAGCGTTTATATGGTCTCTAGCAAACATGCACGTGTTTCCTCACATTTCTGAAGCTTAAATTTCCTTATATAAATTGTCTCAACTACTCAGAAATTTCAGATTTCTTCTTCCTTCTTGCCATTTATTTTTCTAAATATTTAGGAGGACACTAGCACTGATCTGCTAGTCCTATCTACCTCTTCATATGGTAAATCTGTAACTAGCAAAACCATATGCTGAACCTCTCTATTTGAACAGTAGACAAAGCTCTCGTCAACCTCTTCAACTCTAAAAATACCCCACAGCTTAAAATCTTGAAACACAAAAGGCACAACATGCATTAGGACAAATTCACAGCATTTTGCTGACCACATAAAAAAGGGTCCTTGGATGGATGGAAATGGAAGTCTGGGGGGAGAAAAAAAAAAATAAATTAAAAAAGTATCTAGTAAGAAGGTTTTTTCGTGTCCTGCCTCTGAGTGATACCGCCTGGATGGAATTTACAGAGCACCACAGGCTAAAAATACAGAGGCTGGGAACAGCAAAGCAGCTACATGGATTACACTCAGCTCTTGCAACCCTTCGCAGTTGCACAGGAAAGCCAACTGCCAGAGCACCCATCAACAGTACTGTTCCTTCTCCTACCTTGGAAAAATAACAATCTGAGGAGAACAGGTAGAAGGTACCAACTACGGGAAAGCGAAGTCAAGTGTTGGTCACTGTACAGTGCCCACATAAAATATGAACACAGGGGAAATGTCAGCACTAACTAGTGCCCATCGAACATACAAAACAGATCAACCAGTGGAAACATCTCTGGCTTTTTTTATTATTATTTATTTTTAATGCAAATCCTCCTTTTTTCAGCCTCTAGGAGGTGAGGCAGATGCAGTGGATAGATATTTTATGTTAACAATATGAGGGGAGGCCCAGCAGCCTGTGTGCTACTGACACAGAGCTATCTGTTTAAGTAACATGAATTCTGATTTTTCCTAACCCTCAAAAGATGAAAAAGGAAGATTTGGGCTGCTTGGGTTTTTTGTTTGGGTTCCTCCCCTCCTCCTTACTTCAGCATCCTAGATAAGTTTGCCTTATGGGTCCTATACACATAAAATTGTGTCAGAGCTCTTTGCTAGGATTAAGGCACAGCATGGGAGGATTGTCTTTTGAAGGAAACAGAACAGTGCCTACTATACCTTTCTTTGAAGAGGTCAATAGAGAGAAAGGGATTTTACTAGCAGTCCTGGCCTTTTCACTTTTCTAAATTTATAAACAAGTTCAACAGCCAAGTTACTTAAACTGCCAGTGGAAATACGGGATCTTGCTTACAACTGCGTGAACAGTCCCCCTTCCCCCTCTTTATGGTCCTTGGGGTGTCAGCTTCTGGGGGGAGTTTGGCTCTTCCAAACATGTTACCATCTAAACAGTTAAGTTTAAAAAAAAAAGGTGATTACCTGATTTGGTGTTACTGATTCTTTTCCTGGAACAGGAAGGTTCAAATTTGTCCAATACAGAGAAGCAACCCAATTTAGGAAAGATGTTCCTAGACCCCAGCCTGGTTTACTTGCACAGACACACTACTACCCCGCTGAGCAAGAGAGGATGTTCACGCAATCCCTGCTTCAAGGTGAGGAAGATCCTTTGAGCAGCACTGAGCTTGCAAATGTCAAGGCAGAGATTCCAAATACACTTAAAAGACGCTACATAATTCTTCAGCTCAAACCGGCTCTTCAGTCACCCGAACTGAAATCTGTGGTCAGCTAAATCTAAACCATGTGCACTAGAAATGCATCTTTCAAGGTATGATTTCTCTCAGTCTAGTGGCAAGAAGAGCATTTTACATGCAAGCATATTCCTCTCTACAGAACCGTATCACAACTGCTGCAAAGAGGTTAGTTACTCAAGTGACAGTGACTATTTCGCCTTCCTCACAGTAACACTGAGACAAAGGTACCAAGTCTTCATAGGAACCACTATCTTGGAAAGCTCACAAGGAAGTGAGCAGAAAAGCACTCCTGTGTTCCACTGAACAGTCATAATGCCTGTCCAAAAGACAATTACTCATATTGGTAATAAACGAGCTCTCAATGAACAGACACACAAGAACTTAATCAGGCTCCTAATTCTCTTGACCATCAAAGCAATCTGCTCAAGATCCCATCCTTTAGGTACCACATACTAGAAATCATCTGATGGAGACCTGGCAGCACAATTGTCCAGCATTTGTGTGAACACCTTGAGATGAGGACCACATAGTAGGGCAGGGTATAAATCTGGCAGACCCACCACCAATGCAGGACTGTCAGAAGACAATCAGAAGTGATCAGAAGACGTGTAGACAGAGATGTGCTTTTCCAAGATGGATCTTCGCTGAAAATGTAAAATATAAAATAGCCCCGCTTTATTGCTTATACAAGACTCTTCAGGAACAAGCTTAATAATTTTAAGCTTTCCTGAAAAAGACCTGTTTTGCTGGATTTTTTGGAACAACATTACCAGCCTTAGAAAAGGTGAAGGGGAATAAGTATCTATAGTACAGGGATACTAACAGCCTTCTTCCAGCTCCCACTAATGATGAGGGAGAAGACAGACATGCAGGAGAACTCAGAGTCCAAACAGTCCCCTGCTTTTCCAGAAAGAAATGGCAGTGTCTCTTAAAAAACAAACAAACCAACAAACAAAAACATAAAATGCATTTTGTGCAATGCTAACTGCACCCAGACTTTCAGAAATGTGGGAGTATGTAAATCAAACACACACACACACACAAAATTTTTATTAGGTAAGTTCTGACTGGAAATAGGAACACACAAAGAAAAAGCTCTGACAATTACCAGCCTGCTCTCAAGGTGAGCAAGAGGAAGGAGCTACCAGTCACCCAGTGTTCATAGTAACCAACACACACAGGCATCGAGTACTCTACAAATACATGAAAGGGCCAATATTAAGTAAGTTAATAGAATTTTAAAATGCTTGGAAATTAAAACATACAGGTTTTCAATGCAGATATTAAACTGAAACTACCAAATTCTTCCATCTCATTCTGCAATTTACACAGAAAGCTTTGCTCCTCTCCCTCCACCATCTATCTAAAATTTAAATAAAATGCTCAAGAGCCCAGGACAGTCTAGAGATGCTCTTAGGTTCCAATGAGGCAGGTTTAAGCAGTAAATGAAATCAAAGTAAGGGGGGAAAAAAAACCCAAAACCCAAATATAAAAACTCAATAGCATTACTTTTTTTTTTTTTTTTTTTTTTAAATAGTCATATATTGTTGTGCCTTTTATACAAATAATTTCCTTTCCATGGATTTGGTCAGTAGTATCTTTGAATGGTTGCAAGTGCAGTGCTTTCTTGAAAGCAACCTGAAAAACTAGGTTAGCCTAGAAAGTGAATTCCATCTGTCCTGGTTGTCATCAGTAAAAGATACCTATTCACTTCCTTTCAAGCATATAATCTAGTACTCAGTCTAAAATAGAATTTTAAAGACTTCTGTTATCAGCTTTTAGCCTTACTTCAGTAAGCAGAAAACACACTACTTCAAGCTGATGCTATACTGAAATTAAAGAACTGATTCCCCCCCCGCCCCCATCTGAACAGGTACAGATAATACAGGAGGTCAATGCAACAACAGATGTGCAGAGAATCTAAATACTTCTAAACACTTTGCAGTCACAATAATACGTACCACAAGCACTTGAAAGAACCCCACAGTGTGCAACTTTGGGAGGGGAATGTTTATTACAGCCTAGGTTGGACACTTCAGTGGCTACAAGACTCTGCTTATTAAAATAAACAACATTGCTCTGAATAGATTTTTTTTTTAATTGTTTTGCCTATGATGGAATTATTTCAGAAGTTTGTTTATTTCATTGGAAACACAACATACAAAATCTGGGAAAAGGTTGCTATCTTCATGACTAGTGGAAACTGAGAAAGCTGGACCAAATACACAGTATTTTTTCAATTAGAACCATTTCTTCACAAAGTTTCCAGGATAGTTCAGTTATTTACTCAAGACTATGAAGACAACAGTGGCCCAGCTTGCACCGAAATCTGTGTTATTCCTACAATACCTACAAATTTATTGTTTCAATATAAATCTTTAGAAATGGAAATATCTTCAATCTCATTTAATTCTACGATTTGACAAGATTATACCACACATGGAACGCAAAAAGTGTTTTTCTAGTTAAAGATCCTAGGCAATATGACTAGCATGTTATCTTGACTAGCCCCTCAAGAAATTAGGATGATACAAACTCTTTAACATCTCAAGACTACTCACACATTCAGATAAATTCTTAAAAACCTGAAAGTGAGTGTAGGGAGTATTCTGCTGTTTTTACACTTTCCAAGATTTTGGGAGGAGTCAACAATTACTACGCATGCAGCTGAACCAAAGGGTTTCATTTGTCAGTGTGCCTGGTTATAAAAATCAAGACTGGAAGCGCAGGGAATGAAAATGCGCGCAAGCAAAACAAAGCTGCATATCAATTCTTCAAGAAACTGTTCTTCAAAAGTCTTGAAAGACTTGGTCGTGCCTGTGACAGGAGGAAGCACGGCACAATCCACCTCACGGCTCTGTGAGGGTTAACCACAAGGATGAGGCAGGGGTGCACCTTGGCTGGGCTGCTGGAGAGCCGGTGACCCTCAGATCCCAGCACGGAGGCTTCTTGCACCCTGGTCTGCAGAGGGGGCTGTAGAAGACCAGTCACAGAGAGAAAAGCTGCTGAAATTAGATGGAGGAGAGAGAGTAAATGGCAGTGCCACTACCGAACCTCTCAAGTCTCAGCAGCCCTCCTGGAAGAACTGCATTGCCACATCCAAATCTCAGCCCTCCACCAAACACTCCGACGCCAGACTCGGTCCTTCAGTGACCGCACCGACTCTGCCACTCACTGAAGCATAACTTCCTCTAGAAAACAGCCAACAAGCACCTTGACAGCTCACCTAAATTATAATTGTACAGTAAGAATGTCAAATAGTTATTTAAAATAAACCCAAACAGGTAGGACGAGTGACAGTGTTTGAGCACAAGACTGCGGGGCAGCTACCACTAAAGCATTCATTAATTTATCAAACAACATTACTGGTTTTACTCAAATTTCATTGTAATTACAGTATATATTACAGAATTGTCAAATTAACAAAATAGCTGCTTTTTTTGCCCAAAAAGTTCTCTCTCTTTGGGAACACCTCATTTAGTGTTTGATGTTTACTTCTTGATTCTTTCAAACCACAGAATGCGGAAATTCAGTCTATGCTATTATACTCATTTAACGTGGACTGAAACCCAACCAGGATTCTTTACTGCTGTAGGTTCCCAAGAAAACCTCCAGCATGAGAAAATAAAGTCAAATTCCTAGCTATTATAAACTGACTTTTACTCATGTGAACTAAGCAACTACTGACATATGAGTTAATATGAGCATACCAAACTTTATTTAGGAAAGAGAAATGGGCTATTAGAATTGTATTTGATTCCCATTCACTTACCAGATCCACTCTGGAAAATGAAATAAACCATGCCAAAATACATTAATTCCCTTCAATGTATCAGAAGTACTTTACAGAAGCAGCATAAAGAGAAATAGCTATTGTTCTTATTTTATTTCCAATCCCCTTATGCTCCTTACTGTTACGAGGATCAAATTCAAATACACCGAGCAGCTATTTTGAATGTTTGCAGCCCTAGTGAAACAGAATATGAGCACATTGCAGCTACATCCCAACTTGCCTGCCTGCCATCCACCCGTCATTTGGATGGGTAATTTCTCCCCTTGGGACCATATGCAGTGCTTAAAGCTGAGTCAGTTTGCCGTATGGCATTTTTCTATAAAAGCAACATGGCTTTGCTGGAATCTGACCTAGGAGGGTAAAGGCTTCTACATGCTTGGCTCAGTAGTTGCTAGACATGTTAAAAACAAAACAAAACAAAAAATATTTCAAATGTTAGTGTAATATACTTGTTTTACACAGTATTTTTCCTATCAACAAGTATGGACTTCACACCATTAAGAAGCAGAGTTCTCAACATTATTCTTCTTATTACCTACATCCAATTGCACACAAGAAATGAAACAATACAGAATGCACAAAATAATTACATTACACTGAATTACAGATCTACAGCCAAATTATAAATCCACTGAATATTACATCTACTGAGTTATACAGATATGTTCTGTACTTTTGTTTCCTAATTTGCACTGTCCATCTCCATCCAACTGTGCTTCTTTTCTTTTCAAACATATTATACAAATAATTTGGAGAACACTGGACTTCAAAGGCTTCTAATAAATGCCTGGTGGATGCAGGACTAGCATGTAAGAAATGTTTACTAATATTCTGGCCCCTTACTTTTGTTTTACTGCAGCTAGCCATTTCAGCTTTTCATTCAGTAGTGAGAAAATAATTATTTCAGAATGCTGTAGACAGAATCACTGTTTCTTTAACTCTGCGTTTCTTGAGTGCAATACAGGAAAAACAAGCCAGGAAAGGGAAAAAAAATAAAACAAAACAGAACAAAAAAACCCCCAAAACCCAACACACCACATAAGCAGGAGGGTTCCTTTTCATACTCACTCTTGATTTGTTTTCTGTTGCAAGTGCTGCTAATGTTATTCAAGATCAACAGAAACAAAAAAATACTAGGAACAATCCAAAAACCTTTACAGATGCTGGTAATTCTGCTGATACTCATTTGCAGATCTGTGTAAGTACAGTATTAGGTTACAATCACGTTAGATATCACAGGCAAGAGCGGCTTGTTAAGATGGTTACGATAAGAGGCCATATATCATTACCAAATTCTTTCTGGTACCTGATTTTATAAGTTTTACTACAGACATGAGAAAAGGAAGAGAGGAGCATTATAATGTATTTGTTAATGTAAACCTCTGCTACGTTTCCACAGTCCAGACAACTGATGCTCAGAAGGGGTCCAGCCAAAATGGAACATGTGTGTATAGTACAATCCACTGGCCTTGACCACGGGTATTAAAATATTCATATCTCCTTTCAATGTCACTTGCATACAAACAGCTTTTCCTCCTCCTTTGAAACATTAACCTCTGCTCTCCCAGGTGATGCCAACTGGTTGCAGAATTAGCACTGCCTTTCCATACAAAACCACCACTGAGCTAAGAAGGGAAGCACCTGTCAGGCACTCACTTCTGTCTCCCCTGTGCTCAAATATCTATTAATTACAGCCTGCCCACTCCACCAGGAGATGGGCCAAAACAGGGTGTAAAGGTCTGCTCAGAAACAAAAGGAGAGCTGCACTGCTCCCCCTGAACTTCACCCCTGTGGCAGCACTCCCTCCCTCTCCCCGCTACCCTCCTGCCATGTGCAGTCACCATCAAGGCTCTTTGTCAGAGAAACTTCATCCTTTGCACAGAACATTTTATTTTAAAACACAAGGCTCCATAATGCCTCCTTTGTGGCCCGCTGAGGAGTATGAATAATAAGCTGAGGATTCATATGGCTTTGTTATTACAGGGGTTTATAAGATAAAACACCCAGTAGAGTTAAAACAAAACAAGAAACCTCCTACTGTAGTCAATCTAAAGTGTTTTGATTAGGAAGTTACCCAGATTAGGTATTTATCTTTTTAACACAGAACAGACAGAACTATTTTCATATAGGAGTTTAAAGCCCAGAATGATGTTTACTCACAAACCCAAGCTGGGGGAGTGTGTGTGGGGACACACAGTAAACCACTAAACCAAACCAACCAACACCTCCTCGCTCCACAAACAGCCGACAAATAGAATCATAGAATGGTGTGGGTTGGAAGGGACCTTAAAGATCATCTAGTTCCAACCCCCCTGCCATCAGCAGGGACACCTTCCACTAGACCAAGTTGCTCAAAGCCTCATCCAGCCTGGCCTTGAACACTTCCAGGGAGGGGGCATCCACAGCTTCTCTGGGCAACCTGTGCCAGTGTCTGACCACCTTCACAGTGAAGAATAACCAAACTCACCCCCCAAAACCCATCCCCCAGCCAGGCATTATCAGCCCCAAAATGAACAGTAACATTTTGGAAGATGGATGTCCACTGGGAAATCACATCTGTACTAGCCCAGAAAAAATATGGCTGGAAAATATTTACTAGGAAAATTCTGTCCAAAATCTGACTGAAGCGTAACTCCGGCTATAACACCGCTACCCCATGGAGACAAACAGCGGAAGGAAATGTCCTCTTTACGGTTTTCACCACCGCTACCCATGGAAAGGGACACGAGCAGCATCACTTCTGCATTTTGCTTTTTCTCAAGCATAATTGTCACAGTGATGGATGCATCAGAAACAAACATAAACCAATTTCACCATCGAGAGCGTAATGGTCTCCCAAAGCCGTGCAGCGGGCCAGTTGCCACGCTGGAAGCAGCGTTCATGTTGGAAGCGCCATTAGACAGAGCTCTCTTACTATAAAAGCCTGCAAATAAATGTAGCCTAAAATAAACAGCAAGTCAGATGTTTTATCAGGGGATGTTACCTCATTAAAGGCTATATATGCCAACTCCAATTCAATTTGAAGTAACCTTACGAGGGAAGACATCTCCTCCCCCCCCCCCAGAATTAGATCCACTTGATCATTTTAATTATACCGCATTGCTCTTTTCAAAAGAGTCCTGTGAGCCTTTATAGGCTGCTGTGCTCCCCTTTGAAATTAACAAATTAGGCTTGATAATTAGAGAGTCAAAATGGTGCGGTATATTGTTTGGGAGTGACAAGGGATTTAAAGAGTGTTTCATTTTAAGCCGTTTTCAAGGTTTGAAGGTAAAATACTATCACTAATCACGTACGTTCCCATTTTCCACCTATGCTGGTTAATATCTACACAGTGCACTGAGATAAATTTCTTTGCATCTTAATTAAGAACATTTCATGGCAGATTCCTCAAAGTTCTTTTCATTTGAAATGATGCTGTAAATATCTTTTAAATGCTATTTACCACCAAAAAAAAAGAAAAAAAAAAAACTTATATGGTATAATACTAAGTACCAATTTATTCCAGAAATTATAAATTACTATTTTTTTTCTTCTTAATAGACCTGTCGTCAAATTTTAGGATGTCACTGAAGCCTGATACATCAATTCAAGAATACGTCTGAGTCACTCTTCCTTCTGAGAACGGGCCCGTGCATTTGCTCACTGTCAAACAGAAGCTTTAATAATTTACATTTCAGTTTGCACTGCTTAAGGTTATGCTGCAAGCCCTAAACTGATTATTATTATTATTATTATTAACCACACTGCCTCCACAGAAGGACTGCCGTGTATCACTTCAGGGACTGATGCCCAGTATCTCTGGACAGCATCAACATCAGATCTGACCACAGAGTGCCAAAATTTGGGGAAGGCTGGCCTGAGAGGCTGTAAGAGGACATTTATAGCATTGCTTCTTCCTCCTCAGGCTCTCAAGCCTCTTCACACACACAACTCGTGCTTTTGTATGATATTCAGGGATAAACATTTGGCAATCTTGGTCGCTAATCAGGGCCCAAAGAAAACAGAATTAAAGAAACTCTGATGCCTCCCACTGTTGTCCTGCTGTAGCAAGTAAGGTACATTATGTGTTGATACTATGATATTTTTCACTTACAGCAAATCTAGAGCAAAAAATACGATGGACACGTTTTCTTTCAGTTTTCAGTATGTTTGGTTTTTAGCAAAGCCACTGACTTTCTGACAGAGCTCAGAATAAACACAACATAGCAGTATTTCTCACAGAATTTACAAAACCTGAAGCGTAAGGTATTTTAATTCTATTCAAAGTTTTAAAGCACAGAGTATATAGACTTTCTTCCCCTGAAGTACTCTTCTAAGCTGGCATTGTATAACAGTAGGTGAAAATGTCAGAGGGGAGGAGGAAACTTTATTCCCATATATAGGATCAAAGAATATAAAGCACAGGAGACAGTAAAAAGAAAGCAAGCAAGAAAAAGAGGTATTAAAAGGCTATGATGAATGGCATATACATCCTTGTGATAATTCCTTTCCTGCTTTATTGCTCAGTAATGATCATACAATACTATACTTCATTGATCACTGCTTGAAATCTAAGCTTCATTTCCTTCACATACGTTAAACACCTTTGACTTGAATTCACTTCATGTAACTTTTCAGTACTTTCTTTTTAGTGTAAAGGGAAACCGAATATAAATACTGAATGAAGGAAAAAAAAAAATCATTCTACATTATTGTTCTCTAACATCTATAGAGCTAGGAGATGTCTTTGAGGTTCAAACGTGTCTGTGGCAAAGCAGGGCACCACATCAAGGCACTGCGTATTAAGCGCGTGCCTTGGGCTAGTGATTGAAAACCCACTTTGACCACGAGCTGCAGAGACCGATCGCAGACTTCCCCGTAGCCAAGTCACTCACTGTCTGGACGGGAAAGGAGGAACCTCCCGCAACGGTCCCACCAGCACTCAGAGCTCAGGGGCCGGCCAGCGCCCGGGCCGACCCACCAGCTGCTCTGCACCCTCTTCTCTCGCGGGGCTCACGGAGGGACGAAGTCCCCCACGAGTAGCCCACGTACCTGTAGTATGTACAAGGCAAGAGCGTGCAGATGCTTGTTACAGACTAGCACCTAATGCTTTCTGACTACCTGCACATTTTCAGATGCCAGATGAACAAATAAAGATGCTGGCAGCTCCTTGTACACAGATAAACTCCAGCTGGAAGGACATAATTTACGAGCAGTTCCTCACTGCATATACTTCCCTTTTAATCAACTGCTAATGGTCACTGTGGAGCTCCCCTTGGACAGCCCCATCTCCTGCTTGCTGTGGAGCACAATGACTCCAAACACATAAAGGCATATAATGAATCAGCACACCACTAACAGCTAATATTCTTTTGACAGTTTAATCATTTATTGTGATGAATTCTCTCCCACAAAAACATTGGGGGCAAAAATATATTAATTAAAAACAAAACCCAAACACCAACATATTTTGCTTATATTGCATTTTCAGCATTGTGATTTATTCGATGAAATAAAGCACAACTATCTACAATCTTAAAATTAATACATACGAAAGAACAGATGACACTTAAACCTGAAGTTCCTAAAAATCCTTTTCATTAAGTTTCTATGCATGACAAAAGGCATACTGGGTAAGGGTTATAAAAAGGCAAAACAAGGCTTTTAAGACACCCCACGAAGAGCACCTAGTTAAGCAAACAAAATCACAAATATTAAGAAGCCATTGTCCTGTGATTAAGGTATCTGACTGGGACGCAGAATATGTGGATGCAATTCCATCTCTGCCTCTCACTTCCTCTATGACCTTGGGCAAATCAATTAATCTTTCTGTGCCACAGATACTCAGCAGGGATAGTAATAATACAACTTCCTACCTCCCAGGACTGTTGTGAGAAGAAATTTGCTGATGTTTGTGAGGTCAGCTCCCTCCCTCTTAGGTCATATAGATTAACTCTATTTTGTTTATATCATCAGAGTACTAACAGCAGCAACCCAACACTACCTAATTCCTAACAGCAAAGCAACTATTTCTATAAAATGTTTTATGCACTGAAGAACCTGAAATTCTCAAGAAACCTGAATTCCCCATGTGAAAGTGTACAGTAATGGTGTATTATGGACTTGCAGCTTATGACCACCAACCCCATAATAAGAAACTGAAAGAGTCAGTAATTCCTAAGCCTTTATCATATATCTATGTGCCTGACTGGAAAGGTATTTGTGTTCAAGGCATCCGAGAGATATCTGTATTTCACGTTCAGAAACCCTTTAAGCCTACAGACAATCACAGATTCTAAAAAATAACCGTAAAGTGAAAAAAAATTAACCAAATAACTAGAGGGCATAATATGCAGGAAAAAAATTATAGATCATAAGTAGATTTAACATATAAAATGCTATTTTTTCTACATATACAGAAAGGCACAGGGAGTGGCTGTTACAAAATAGTCTGTAAATCAAAGAGAAAAAAAAATTCTAAGCAGGCATATAATAATAAGGTTTAACAGTATGGACTTTATGCTGCTCAGAAAGTATCCAGTCATACCTGGATTTCTGTATTAACTGCAAACTGAACAACAGCAAAAAGTTACTACTTTTTAAAATAGTCCCACAGTCAACTTCAACTACATGGACAGAACATATAGGAAAGTGACTTGTACTTAAAGGAACACAAAGAGAAGAGCAACTGTGTCATGAGGATCTTACAGATCCTATACTTGATTAAAAACCACACAAACACATAGGTCATCCTGGCAAATATGGCACCGCTACATGTGAAAGGAAAAGGGGGAAAACACAACAGGTAACTCTTTGATGTAACTACCATTAAACAGCCTGCCCAGGATTTGAAAGATCTGAGCATTACTGTCCAATATAGATCTGTATATGGCTGGAAAATCCCCTAAAATACTCCTTCTAGAAAGAAGGATCATCAGTTGTGTGCAGCTTTCACATTCATCCCACTGGCTCCGTATATGTGGGTGGAGGCACAATGCAATGCATTATTCTCAGTTCCAGACTACCTTGTGCCTTATATATGTGATTAAATGAGTTTTAGATACTTATTATTTTTGTTTTGAAGGAAAAAAGACAAATACTGTATTCTGTAGGCTTCAAAGTGCAGTGAAAGTATGAGAACAAAATAACTAGACAAGAAAAATATGTAGGGTGTCTAGTCAAAACAACACTTGATATTTTTATAAATATTTCTTTTATTGCATACTTCAAATAAAAATATATTTTAATTTTGAACAGACTGGACAGGTGAGTACCAAAGGAATTATTTAATACAAGAACAGAAAAAGAATGGAGGGTTCCTTAAGGTCAGCTTTGCATTTCTCCTATTTTCAAGCCAGTCTGGCCCATTAGTATAATTCAAAACCTCCAGGTTTGTTCAATTTTCATCCATCTGCCGAAGCACTCAAGAGAGCCAGAAAACAGTCATGAGCCAACTTACCAGTGCTACAGAAAATCCCCCAATTCAGGGTCTGAAGAATATGTAGCAGAGCAATCGCACCACTTCCTTGCTATCCAAAATTTGCTATAAGCCAGGGCAATTCTCAAATACCTTTACAGATCACTGTAGAGGTATATATGCATCTCTAGAGATCCCCCTTGCCCAACTCTTCTAGCAAAAATAAGCTGTACTAAGGGTAATCAACCACTTGCATTTTTATGATCACTTTCATGATCCAGGAACAAAAAGTAGTAAGAGAGTACTACAGCTGTGCTGTATCACTAAACTGGGCTTACTAGTAGTGGCAGAAGTCTCTAACAGTTGTGTTTTCATTTTAAATTAAGTTTAAAATATTTTAAATCAGTCGCATAAACTGCACTCAGCATGAAATAAATTAGAATGTTTTAAAAATTTGGGACTAATTTTACTAAAACTTCTGGGTTCTCCCTAGCTCTCAGCCACAAGATTAGCCACTCATCAGGAAACATTCACAAGTATTTTCTTGCCCGTCCAAGGCTGAAAACAAGAATAGGAGAGAAGAAGAAATAAAAGGAATTTAAAGCTGCTGAAAACTAATGTCTACCACATGAGGCACAAAATAAGCATGTCGTCGTATATTTGATGAAAAAATGACTGTTATGAAATATTAATTTGAAAAGTGATTAAGCTTTGCAATTGAAAAGCTAACCCTTCACAACACAAAATAATCATGCAGCTTGGGAATGAACACATCCTGTGTCCTCTGGTGCTCATTATAATTTATGCAGCATCTCTACCCCAATACTTTGGTTGCTTAGATATTTTCCTCACCACCCCCCCCTTTTTTTCTAATTTAAAATGAGAAGATCACTAGACTTGCTTCTTACAAGCATCCTTCAAACCCAAAGAACCAGATTTACCATCTCCATACGTTTCCAGGCATGGAGGTAACCCTTTCTCCAAATTACTTGCTGGGGAAAGCAAGAGGCTCTCCAGGCCCCAATGCAGAATCCCACCTCCCGCTCTGCAGCGGAAAGAGGCTTCTCTTCAAAGCTATTAACAAATTTACTCACCAGCACAAAGTATGATGTCTCTCCTAAGGGTTAAAACAAATGACCTTTCATACAGAACAGGCAACCTATTCCCTAAACCATGAGCGATTAATCTACTGAGCAAAAGAAAAAAAAAAATGTTTTGCAATCCCATTTATTTTAACTGAATTTCTTCAGGGATATTTAACTTTACATATGAAAGCTGTACTTTGTACATGGTATACATGCAGATGCATTATTTATTTACAAATCTCAGGCACAGAAATCATGAGTACAAAATTTTCCTTACAATGAATTTCATAATTAGCCCTTCTGTAGTCAAGGCACATACAGAGATCAGGGATTATTCATTAGAGGAAGGAATTAGCAGGATTTTAGGCTTCAATGGCCTGTACAGACTATTAGCTTGCATTTGGCTATTAGGCGGGTAAGCAGAGTGGTCTCCAAAGCGTCAGCAACAGATAACAATAAATTCTCAAAATGAGACTTAACACCTGCTTTCCTAATCTTGAAGGGAAGGAGGAAACAGCCGATTCAGCGGTGGTACAGCCCCCCCCTCTTCCAGCCGGTGTCGGGCCAGGAGCACCCTGACGGCTCCCAGCCAGGGAGGCCGGAGGTCCCGCCCGGGATGAGTCAGGAAACCCGGCAGCAACACCAGGCCCCGGCATCAAACACCATCCTCCAGATCTGCACGACAGCGTGCGGGCTCTGCGACTGCTTCCCTCCGACAGAGGAGGTTTTGAAAATGAAACAAAAGGACAGTGTGTGGGGCTGGCTTATTCAAGGACTATCGGCCGGTCTCCCTCCGTCACCTCCACGGTCTGGATTTCAGAGGTGAGAGGAACACAGGGATTGCGAACAGCTGATGGAGACACAACTGCAAGCGTGTCCTGTTCATGCATTTTTTTTGTTTATCCTGAACCTTTACGAGCACCCTCCACCTTCTGGTAACACAAACCACCTTCTGGTAACACCAGCCTATGCTTTCCTTTTAACGAGCTAATTCGTTGTTTCAAAGCAGATGGGAAAAACGAGAAGAGTCCAAAGAAGGTCTCTGGTTTTTTTTTTCTTTTATTAAAGCTAATGCTCTCAAAGATGAAGGACAGAGCAACGCCCTTACCAAAAATACAGTGCAAGACCCTCAGGAACACTTTGTTTGGCTACAACTGGCACGTAAATACTATAAAACCGAGGAATTTTGTTGTTAACTTTTCTCCCCGCTCTTTCACCTTTCCAAGGCACACAGAAATAACTGCATTAAATACAGCTCCTAGGAACACAAATGCTGACAGAGAAGCAGCATGAACCCAATCAGTGAAACGTCTCGCAGCTCAGTACGTTTCATTCTCACCTGGATCAGTAGATTATTTCAACCAGAATAAAAAGCACCATCAAAAGTGCGACCCTAATTCACCACTACTACAATTTTGTATCGGCTTAAGTTCCATGATTTCAAAGTAATTACATCGGCGTAAAACAAGGATAACTGTGATAAAAATCAGTCCCAGTGCAAATGCAGAGGAACTCTTCCATGCACATGTACAAATAAAAATATTAAGACAAACCATTACAGGAAGACACACACAATTACATATAATTGTAAATACACATTATACTAGATCCCCGCGTCCAATAATGAAACGGAGCTACACTTTGTTCCTAGATCGTTTAAACATAATTATTGTAGTATACATCTGTTTTGGAAAGAAAAAAAAGAGTACAGGTTTTTGTAATTTAGGGAAGATGAAGACTAAGTAAACAAAGTAATACAGTAAATAAAAGAAGCAGAAGTTCAACAGATCCAAGCTGTCCACATTAATTTGTTAAAGAAATAATTTGATTCAAAGAAAGCAGGAAAAGGAAAGCTTTACTGGATACTGATCAAACAACACCTTACGTGATAAAAAAATGTAACTGCACACAGAAAGTAATTTGAGAAACGTCTCTAGAAGAGAGAAAAAATTTCCAGGGGAACATGTGAGATACAGGGAAATTGTAAGAATTGGTAGTTTTGTTATTCAATTAGTAAGACAGTGAAATGCCTTCTATTCCATTCTTGCCTTTAAAAATAAACAAGATTTTTTTATTTAGCACTGTTTTAGACCTATGGCATCACTCAGCTCAGAACAATGAGTATGAATGAACTTTTGAGTTTTTCCTTTCTCTCTCCTGCCTTTTTACATCAAAACTGTGAGCAAAGTGACTGTTGGTGAGAACGAGGGGCTTACCGCACAGTTTTGAGAGGAGCAGACGGTTGCACTGTGCAAATCTCTCCAGTGCTTCCCAGAGCAGTTCAATCCACGACCCAAAACTCCTCTGCTAATTTCAACCTTGGACCTTACTTTAGCAATGAGAACTGATTTTCTGATTTTTTTTCTTTTTTTTCTTTTTTTTTTTTTTACAGGGACAAAAGGATTCCATGAGATGGCGAGAAGCTCACTTCCACTTGAGAACTGACCAGACTATGCGAACACAGTTCTTTAAAAGGTAACATTTTCTCATTATAGAAAAATCTCTGAACATCCCTTTTCACGTCACAACCAAATCATTAGGGCCTGCCACAGAGCCTATTAAAGTCAATGGAAGTCATTCAAAGACTTCAAAGGACTCTGGATCCAGACCTTATGTAAAACACCCAGATGCAGCCCAGCAGCATCCTGCATTGAAGGGGACAGGGACAGCTCCGCCTGCCAGAGCGGGCAGCGGCTCGGCAGGAACCGGGGCAGATGGGAGAGCCTGGTGCCGAGCACCCGCACCCCTGTCAGAGGGCTGTCTTTTGGGCTAGCCTGGGGACCCAGTACCCACGAGCAGCTGGAGTGCATAAGGCAGGCTCCTGGGGCACATTGTTCAGTTTTGTTTCATCCGAAAGGAATCCAGCTTGCTCCTTGATTGCTGGGTAGCATGAATCAAAGTATGGTAACGGGGGCTCAAGCGGGAGAGTCGCTTCCAAAGCCCGCTCCTGATATCAACGGAAACGTTAACGCAGTCCCACCACAGCATCAAACAGCCCCAGGAGACGCTGACGGAGCAAGGCCAAGTTTCTGTAAAGTAAGGTCCTAAGAGGAACCGAGTACATTTCCAGAAAAACTGCAGACTTCAGGGGCTGCAGCACAGCAAGTGCCCTCAGAAGAGTTCAGTAGACAGAGCCAGAACAACAGCTGATTGCTCAATACTCATCATCTGTACTTGGGACTGATCCTGAGCTTTCATATGTAATAAAGAAAATGTGGAGTACTACAGTCCAAAAAAATCCTAAATCCAAGATTAAAGTTAAGTGAAATTACTTTCTATGAGCAGCCAAGTCCAACTTTCAGAAGTTTCCACAGTCTGGTAATCGAAGATCAATGGCATCACTATGCTTTTTCAGGCTTGCACAGCATTTTTCTGTGATTTTTTGGATGGTTGACTAATAAATCACTGAAGTTTCCAGCACTTCCTATTTAACTTTGAGGTGTCTTAATCAGAAATTCAAATTACTGTTCATAACCTAATACCCACATCTAAAAAAATATATTATGTAACAAAAGAGTTCAGAAAGAAAACAAACAAAATATTCCAGTGCTATCTTTCCCCTAACAGCTCCAAAACTGCAGCTTCAGTTTTCCAAAAATCAGAATACCAAAATTCCAGCTGAGTTCTTTGCAATGTGTCAACAGGCAAACACCCGATAATCTCAACACACTTTAAACAGACTTAATTTTAGACTGCAAATAAAAGAATCTAAAAAAGTTTTCCCTGCTGTATGGAATTGCACATATTACACTGATCAGCCCTTCCCCAGCTGAAACCACATTTGGTAAAGCTTACTAAAAGGAAATCTGTGAAGAACTAGAGTGTTTACTGATGTTCAACACTGGTTTAAGTAAATTAACCCTAAAGTAACGATTAATTATTTTCATAAAATAAGTTGTTACATTCTGTACTCTGAGCAATCGTATCCTAATTCGGGGATACAGCTCCTTTTCTGAGGTATAAAAGCAAACCTAACATAAAAGGATAAATTAATGTTGTCTTTTCATTTGATAAGTGAATGAAATTAAAACACAATTTCATTATGGCAGTGCTACAGGAAACAAACACACAAAAAAAACCTACCAGAGCAAAACCAAACTACACACTTAACCTAGTTCTGAAAGGACACATCAAACAAAAAAAATGACAGTGTTACATCACTATTATTAGCTTTAGAAACAAAGCATTTAGGAGTAATTTCAAGGTTTTAGTCCGTTACCCTAAATGATGGCATATGTAAAAGAGCACATACAGAAATGTAGTTTGGAAAAGATTAAGAGATTATTTGAGAAGCAAATCACTCCATAAATAAAACACAAAGGGAACACAGCATCATTCAGGAACGGACATCTGTCACCCAAGCAGATACAACATCACACGTTCGCTGCTTAATTCTGTAAAGTGGAAAAACAAGACTTAAAACAACATATAGAACCTTACATGCACTACATTTATTTTCAAATTTCTAGTTACCATAAATATCCAGACACCATCAAGAAGTATAAACATTACACACAGAGGAAACGGTAAGGAATAAAATGAACAAAGAACAGAAGAGAAAGTCACATGGAGTTGGAAAAATCCAGCCCTATGCTGAGTAGTTCCAGTGCCGCTTTTCTTCTAGTGGGGGAGGGAACGAAGAGGGAAGAGAAGTCACATTCAATGTCATCTTGACAGCGACCTCTTATTCAAAAACTATTATTTTTCCATCTTGAATAAGAGAGAACCAAGTGCTCTTCATAATCACATAAATGACCTACCACTCTCTAAGTGCTCTCTCTTAGATCAACAAAGAGCTATCGGAAGCAGAAAGTATTGCACACTACTCCCCTGTCGTCTCAATCCAAGTTGTCGGCACAGTTCAACCTTACCGTAAGAGAAATCTTGAAAGGCCAAAAGCTTTAGGAAATGCACTTATCAGACTATCCTTCCTCCTCACAGCAATCCTTTTAAAATTCTGCAGAGTTAAAATGATAAAGACACAGGGACAAAAAAAAAAAAAAAAAAAGTTAAAAGAGCAAGAAAGAGAATAGAAGCATGAGAGGAGTTAACTTTTATTTTCCTAGGAGAAGGAAATCAATAGCTTTAAACTGGCATTTAACAAGGGTGGGAGGAAAAATTTCAGTTGTCCTTAGGGGTAGACTGTTCCCTAATGCTGCATTTCAGAAGACCTGTGCGATGGTCACAAGGGTTCCTATTGCAAGGAACTCTGCACCAGTATGTAAACTGACAAATTCTCCCTCCCCTCCCTCTGTGGGGGCTCACAAGAGCCTGTCCCCATACAGTCAATGGCAAGGCTAAGGATCTTTATCCCAAAAGGAGAGCTGTTTTGTGTGTGTGTGTGGTTTTCTTCTTTTTCAAGGAAGGATGAGGGGAGAAATCCCATTAATTTAATTTTCTGCAGTTCTTTCCATATAATTAAACAGGGAAAGTACCCAGGGAAAAAATGAACATTTTATTATGTGAAAGAAAAAAGGGTGTGGGGGGGAAAACCTAAAACTTTTTCAGACTACTGTATTACCAAACACACAAACATCTCCCAGCAATGCTTTGCTGTTATGTTGAAGTCCAACTGCAAATGAAGTTAGCTCAATAAAAAGAAGGATCTGGTGCTCTGAGTGACTCAGCAAGCCAGACCTCCGGCTAACTCACAGGGTGGCAGTAAGGTGGGTAGCCCACACCCCAAATACTCGGCCCATTTTACATGCTCTGCTTTATTGCTGCAATTGTTCCAAAACACTCCACAACCTCCTATTCTACCTGTGAAGAACAACACCATGATCATGTATAATGGGGGAGGGGGGGAAGGAAAGGAAAGTGAAAAAACTTGTACTTCCCTTTGGTCCCTTCAAAGGCTTAATCAGCCGTGATGGAAGCTCACCTCTACCAGTCAGGTCTGCCTGAAACACTGACTGTGCAGGAACTTCCATTCATCCACCCAAATCACTCAAAAAAGTGCAAAACAGTTTCCAGTAGATGGATTTGCTGGAAATTCAAATCCTCTCAGAAAGAATGGGTGAGCCACAGCTGAGAAACAGCGTTTGTTGGAAGGCTGAGTGTTCGCAGGGCTGCAGTGCACACCTGCACGCAGTAACTAAGAGCTGGGGAAATACACAAGGACCACGGGGCAAGCACTAGGATGGCTCAGAACTCCTTCAAAAACTAAACCCACAAATTCACCTCTACCACTACCATAAAGCAAAGGGATCAAGTGTACATTATTAGTAGGAGGAACCAACAGGCCATAATGCTTTCTTCTGTTTCTACCAGGAGAGAGTATAATAAGCCACAAAGGAAAAGCAAACACGAGAAAACCCTAGGAGAATCCTTGGGTCTGACCTTCTCTCCATATTCTTCCTCTGTCTTTTTTTTTTTTTAAAGAGCATCTAGAAAGTCCTTGTTGTATTGCTGACTGCAGAACACTTACTGAAGAATGCATAATTACATCTCTTTAACCCCTTGCTGTCACAATGTATATACTGTGCTTGGATCTGTTTTTTCAACGTTCCACTCCCCACCTAAAAAGATTGAAGAGAATTATAAAAATACCACTAACATGGTACTATTGTCAAAGATTCCAGTCCATACAAATTAGACTCTGAACATTATGTCACTACTAGCTGCTCTCATGTATTCCTCCCCACTACGCTTTGTTTCGGGCTGCTCAAGTACACACACAGAGTTAGTAAAATGCAAGAACATCACCAACAATGGAATATTTCAGGCCCAGTACCTTCTGTTCACATGCCTCTTCCACATGAACCTTGCAGTGCAACAAAAGTGCAACAAGCCTTTTCACTTCCAGCACTTCAATCCCTACTCTGGAAGAGCTCGAGAACCTACTCATACGTTGGAGAAAACAAGAATTTCCCGTGAATTTCACTCTTCATCCAGTGCCTAAAGAGATATGCATTTTTTCAAATTAATAAGTCACTTTGAATTTTTAAGGTATTCTTATGCAATCTCAGGATATATTACTTGTGTTTTCCAAAATTCAAGGATTGGCATACTCTGAAACAATGCGTTATCATGTAAGTAATAAGTATTTCTGTAGACACTAGCTGTTGCTGATAACTGGACAATATTTTTTTCAAATATAATTCAAAAGTACTAGCTGCCATGTTTTAATGGACAGGAGACCTGAACTAATAAAACATACATGACCACAGTGGCAGTCAGCTGGAAACAATGGGAAAACACAAATCCTGACCTAAGAGACTTAAACAAAAACTTTCCATAGACCATAGGCTAATGAGAAGCATGGTTTTTATTATTTTTTATTATTTTCCTCCATTCTGCCTCTATTTCTAGGTAGCTAGAGGAATAGCCGGTGGCTAGGAGTCTGAATACAGATACTACTTATACATGTAATACTGATTTCTAAAGGAATTTTTCTTCAATTATGTATGGTTTGCAAATACATTGTTTTCAGCAAGACCTGTGCTGAGAATGTGATTATAGCTCAGCAGAAGGCTGCAAACATTACTAAGGAGAGTTGTATTTGCTAGTTACTACGGGTACAGCGTGCACAGCTGTATACAACAGGTTTACAGACCCTGTCCAAAGAAAAAGGCTTAAAACAGATGTTAATACAGAGGAACAGGGTGATAACTGGGTAGAATGAACGTAAGAATTGATCAGCCTAATCCAAAGCCCACTGAAATGAGTGAAAAGACTGATTTGAACAAAGCTGGAACTGGGCCCTCAAGGAATCAGGAGACGGGGAAAAGTAGAGGGAAGTTTACACCCATTTGGGACTCCTGTGCCTGTTGTTCACAGACTGATTCGGAAATAACCACCTGTACAGAAGAGAGGTTACTGGTGTTTAAGTGTGAGTCTGGATTCTGCTTCCATGTGGTATTTTTCTTTTAAATAGGCTCTCTAGTACTTCCTTCTCATTCTAAACCATTGGTGTCAAAGACTGCTATCAGCTACAAATAACCAATATACTGTTTGACTCCCATGGCAAAAACTAATATAATGTACAGAGCTTTCTCATCTTATGTCTTCTGTATGTTCTTCTGTATCATGCATTATTATAATTAAAGCTGAACTAGTTTTACTTAAATTATTTTATGTAAATTGTCATAGTTTTATGAAGTCAGAGATATGACAACTTACAGCAATGAAAGGCTTAGTCAAAAGATTTAAAAAAAAACCCCCAAAAAACCCAGAGAAGGTGAAATTACTAGGAACTCCAGAAAAACCTGAGGAAGGAATAATTTAAAGTTGTTCTGAATTCTGCAAATACAGCGCTAAGAACATTGAGTACCTAAATAATTAAAGTTTATCCTCTTTATTGAAACAGTCCATGTTTGAGAATTCGTGCGAGTTTTATTGTTTAATTAACGGATTTAAACATTGTTTTAAGTGAAAACTCTGTGCAACTTTAACTACAGACCTACCAGGTCACTGCCATAATATATTCATGTTGGGAGATCCAGGACCTGGCTTTTACATAAGTCAGTTACTACAAACACACAGTTCAAATATCAGTCACAAGCATGTGAAAAATCAATTTACAAGGAGATGAAAAAATAAATGCTCTAGGAGATAGGATATGCTAATGAAAATTAGTGTAGTGTGTTTGCTTTTTGTCCATGTCCAGGTTTTGGTTTCACATGCGGCGACTGCTGAGACATGTTTATTTAGTGATTAAAAAAGAATAAAGATTAAGCAGCAACTTTAAAAAGCCCTGTGCAGATAAAGATATGCCTGTTTTAATAAGCAATTAGTAATTTCTTATTAATGGAATGTAAACTGTTACGTCTAATTTTTCCAGAATTTGCAGATTTCAGGGGAATGCAACTCAAAGGATGAAATTCATACCCACAAAACCAGAAGATGAGAGTAAACCTCTAGTCCAGCCTATTTAATATATGCAGTTGTACAATACTGTATCCACACTTGGAGCAGGCTTGCCAGAACTGTTTTGGTTTTAACATTTAAATAGAATTTTAAAAATTGTATATATATAAGAGAAAAACTTTAAAACTCTTATGTTATTGCACATTCACCAACGCTACAACACACTAACTCCAGGCTGGCTGGCAACACAGCCTGCAGCTGCTGTTTGGCCAAGAGTAAGGATGGGCCTCATTCTGGTCTCAGGTGGTCAGAGAGTTCGGTTGACTATCTATCTTTCATCCACCCCAGGGCCTCCCTGAGGTGGGGAATGTATTTCAGTTGAGTTTTGGAAGCAGTGCTATTTACCAAAGGTGTCTGTGGGAGTCACACAGGTGAAAAGTTGCCTGCAGGAACAAATGCAGGGCTTTGAGACACGGAGCACTGAAGACGGACGTGTGAGGGGAGAGCAGGAGCCCTGCACAAACAACCTCCCCACTCACAGACCTGAGCATGGTCTACAGTCCAGCTGGGTATGTGAAATAAATCTCAAAGTTTTGGTCCACTGTCCAGAACCTGAAAGTCCATCCCACAAGAGGTACCATTTCAATCAACATCACTACACAACAGCAATTAAAAGGGAGAAAAATTGAGTAACATTTGCCTTTTCCTGAGATGTCCCTGTAAGTGTTTAGGAGAGCAGGATCTGTGAAAGACACAGACAAACAAAGCGAGGTGCCACTAAGCACCTGTAACAACAAATTCACAGTTTAAAAAAATAAAAGGGGAGGGAAGTTGCAGGGAATGACAAATTCCAAGTTTGCTTGTTACCCTTTAAGTTTTTAGTAGAGAGACCATTTGTGTCGGCAGGGATGACTGAATTCCTGTATCCCCAGCACTTGACTACACTTGGATATATGCCTCCTACTAGAGACTAAAATGAAAGCTATATTTTAGAACACTGGAAAAGTAAAACAAAGCCTGCAGTTTATGTTTAAAACAATACTTCTACTTGTCTAGATGTATTTCATCGGCTCCATGTTAAAAAGGAAGGCAGTGGGGGTAAACAGTGTGCTCAGGATTGTTCCGGATTTTTTTGTCCCTGGTCCCTTCAACCATGAGGTACGTCGCTTTTGCAGACTGCCAACAAAATGCTACATGTACGGAGAGCTGGGTGACAACACTAAGGGCAGAAGAGAAGATGGGCACACAAATTAAAATGCAAGACCAAAATACTTCCACTCAAACCCTTCACAACCCCATCAAGGCTCCTGTGTGCTGACTTCAGCATCTGCTTCAATTAAATGACAAGAACAGACTCATCTGCACTGCTTTGTAAATTGCTTAAAAAAATCCCAATATTCTTCAAAAAAATAGAAAGAAAGAAAAAAAAGGAAAAGGAAAATAAAAAAGCACCTTTTTCTGTTTTTAAACACGTTAAATGGGAGCAGTCAGAACTGCTCGAGGCTTCCCTCCAAGTTTTTGAAGACATGACCATGGAGAGAAAGGGTTAAGTCCTGAAAAATAAAAGAGCAACAGAGCAAATCTGACTACATGTTCGAAAGAGCCTATAAAATGTTACAAGCAAAACAGGGAAGCTTGTGTTAATAATGCATAAACCAAAGTGTGTGTGGGGGGGAGAAGCTACCCATTTAATGGAATAATGCTTTTATCCTTGCAGTTAAAATGAAATAAACCATGACTATTAATCTGGTAAGGCCATGTAAAAACGCAATTTTTAAACATTTTCTAACTGTGGACAGTTCAGTAACCGCTCTGGAGAGCGAGGCCTTGTGTAGGGCCGTGCTCAGCGCTAAATCCCAGCCTCTGCTCGGCGGAGGCCATTACCCGCCCCGTCGCCATGGCGACGCTAACAGTGCGCCCGACTTCAAAGACAAAGATGTAATTTCAGACTTCCAGCAGCCAGAGGGAGCGGTGAGAGCTTTCTGCCCGGGCGGTGTCAGCTCGTGATCAATTATAAAAATGCCCAGGACTGTTTCGAGGCGGCCTGAACCGCCGCCCGGCCGGCCCCGGGGGAGCCCGAGGGAAGGCGCAGAGCGCGGAGCCCTGCCCGCCCGCCTTCGCTTCGTGCCCGGCAACAGCGGGAACGGCGCCCACCGCCCTTCCCCTCCCGTCAAGTCCGCGGGGCTGCGGAGCTCGATGGTGGCTCCGGGGCCTCGCTAACCCGCCTCTCCTCCAGCTCTTGCCGCTGCCTTTGCCAGGCGCCGCTCCGAGGGGGAGCAGGCGGCCGAGGAGGCCGAACCCGAGCTTGCTAAATCAACACCCTTTTAATTTTGTGGTGTCATCCCAACAACAACACTTCTTCGACCTACATGAAAGAGGAGGACACCCTCACAGGGAAGGAGAAAGCTCACTTGCAAGTTCTGCCACTATGTTGATACTGTCAATAAAAGAGTAAGAGTACTACAAAAAATACAGATGTTAGCTTATACACTGTATATTGTCTCACCAATATGTTCTTATGACAAAAATATCCACTTAAAAACCAATCTAAAGAGCAGGCCTGGTAGCCTAGCAGTGGTACAATGTGCTGCCCAGGAAACCACAAATTCAAGCTCGGATGCATTTTGTTTTTTAAATCCACTTCACCGAGTCTTCAGGAGGGAGTGCAGTTCTTCTAGGTGCCACGTTCCCCACAACATCACATCCATGTGCTTAAACCAAGATACAAGTAATACTCCCTTTCCGCTTACTGAAGTTGGGGTTACCCTGCAAACCCCTTAGAGAAGAGACACAGGAGCTGCAGAAAGGACAGATCCTTGAACAACCTTTAAGTATTTTAATGTTAACATATACAAAGAGATATATATGATCTAAATGGCATTACATCCATAACTTGGTTATTACCTAGTCTGAAGGAAAAGTAACCCTGTTGTGCAGAAATTGAGATGCTTTGTTTCCCTCTCGCCAGGTCATGAATTACCATGAGCTTTTGTATCCTTACCAGCAGAGAAAGGCACCTTCCCACCTGACAGCCCAGCAGAGTTTAGACAGACCTAAACCCCAAATACAGCAGTACAAAACCTACTAGTTAGCCAGCAAACATGAACACACCACCCATGCACACGCTTCAGTCCAAGATTACATGTCAACCCTTTTGCTGGCTGGGCCACGGCTCAGCGCACACCACCACGCTGTGTCCCTCAACCACATTCTCCTGGTCCAAGGCGCAATGCAGGCCAGCACTCGCCGTTAGGTTTTGTCACTCACCCAGATAAAACTGGGAGCTACATACTGCCCACAAGCATGAGTTAGATCCTGTCTGTGACCCTGAACCAATAACCCCAGACTGAACTTGGAAGAGCATCAGCTGCCCAATCTGCACTTGTTTAATCATGAACGTATGAGTTCTGCGGGCTGCAAAATTCAGCTTTTGACAAAACTGAGTCCACGCCCTCTAAACTAAGCATACGTGAATCAGGA
The DNA here is from genome assembly GCF_000700745.2 of Antrostomus carolinensis. NCBI lineage: Eukaryota > Metazoa > Chordata > Aves > Caprimulgiformes > Caprimulgidae > Antrostomus > Antrostomus carolinensis. The sequence goes on along the minus strand of NW_010337794.1, from coordinate 26,665 downwards.
GTCTGCAGGAAATTCAAATATACATAGAAAGGTATATAGAATGTCTTAGATTGCTGGAAAACAAATAATTTCAAAAGTTAAAGACTAAAGAATGACGGGTGGGTTGCTGTTGTTTGGTTTTTCTTTTAAATATATATATTTTTTAATTCTCTTTGCATAGTTGATCACATGTTTTGTTTCCAACTTACATTTTTCATGGATGTGGGTGGTGGGGAAAAAAAAACATGTCTTTTAATTACTCTTCAAATCTGTAGTTTCATTGCATACTGTAAATGACAAAAGATAGTTCTAAGCCTGTGTGACTAGCTTACTATAGCCCTCTGATCACATCTCCATGGAAATGGAGGTCAAGTGATCAAAATTATTATACAGGAGGGGAAAGTTAGTTTTTCTGTCTAAAAAGGGTAAAGGATTTACAGGATTGACTTAAATCTGACCTATACTACTGTGAATATAGGCACTAAAAAGCAGGCACTAGAAATCACTAGTTCTAACCAGCAAAAATTAAAGAGCTGAAATGTTTGTAAGTATATTTGAGTATGTGCATGGGTACATTTCTAAGCATTTTGTTGGATCTGATACCTGACCTCTGTTTCTTTGCAGAGAAGAAAGACAACTCTGTAGGTAGCCTGAATGGCCCCTCATGCAGAGCTGTGGTCTAAGCACCAGAATAACCCTCTGGCCAGGAGCAGCCAAAGACTTCCAGAGCAAAAAAAAAAATCCCTGTACTTCGTCATACCTCAGAATAGGAACAAAAAAGGCTGTTACTGTGATTTCCAACGGGGCAAAATGGCTAAAGAGCCATGCACGAAGACTCAGCAGTCATTTAAAAACACCAGTGGTGTGTATATACAGTCTTCCTAAGTCGTCTTTAAAGGCACAAGCAAAACAAAGAAAAGGAATGAAGATGGAGAGAAAATGGACTATGAGAGAATCCAAATGAAGCCACAACTATGAGATGTTACTTATTAAAAAAAAAAAAACAAACCAAACACAGACTCTAAAATTTTACAGCCTTGTTTCAATAAATCCTGAAGAACTGTGCTGAAAATTGCTCTAAACAACTTTGCTTTTTTTCTACTTTCATGTAGGCGTCTAATGATAAAATAAACAGGACGGAAAAAATTAGGTTTTTATGAAGCTTTCATTAAGCCCTATTATTAAAATCTTGACATGGTCTGTAAATTAAATAAGGAAAAGAGATAATCTGGAGTTTTTCTTCCATCTCCACTATAAAAGTCTAAAATCAAAATCCTGTGCCATAATGAATGACTTCACTAAGGGCAATATCTGTATGTAATCCATACACCACTTTATCTACCTATATAATCTTGCTAAGTTATGTTGATTTTAACAAGTGAGTATAAAAACCTCAGATCACTTCCAGTTCTTTTATTCCCATACTTTGCAAAAACAAGCACTGGTCATTGTATAGTTTGCAGTTTAAAAAACAAAAATAATAATGTTTCAGATATATTTCATTACCCTTTGTGCAAAATGCATTGGCAAAATTCATCCTCTGTGGTACTACAAATGTACACCTGAGTGTACATCTTATGCTATGGCATGAAACAAGCTTTATTCTCTTAACTAGCTCCACTACTGTGTATTCATCAAACTTAGTGATGCATAATGTATTACTACATGCAAACATATAAATACAAACTCTCATGTATGCTTATCTTTATATTACTTCCCCAAAGGGTAACTTCAATAGTATGGTGGAAGATAAACTCTTAAGTGAATTTCGGCCTCGAAGGGGGGCGGGAGAGGGGGGAAGGAACCAAACTAACCCAATACCACACATTCAGTTATAAATTCATGCCACTATGATGTGAAATGAATGATCCAGAATGGCATATTTTCCTATACTAATGCAATTACTCAAACGTGCCTCAAAATTCAGGTCCTAATTCTGATTTAAAACAATAAGTCTTGTTTCTGAAGTTGAGATGATTAAAAGGGTCATCTGCAATTGTTTGCATGGAAGGAAAGACAGTCATCAAAAGTCTAAACACTGATAACTGAAAGTAGCCTTTTCCTGATGTTTCTATCTCGATTTCAACACACTATGATGCTTCACCCCCCAAAATTACATTGCTGATTCAAACAGGACCTCCTTAAAATCCTGTGGGAGCAGAACTGTGCGTGGAATTGCGCGGGAAATGGCACAGAATAATGTGCATGACGTTAAGGAAAACTGATGCAGTGAGTTAAAGAATAGTGCCTTCCAAAGACAAATGCAGAAGCCTCCCTTATTTACTCTGTGTGTGTTTCTGTGTGTGTATATATATATATATACATACTTTTTTAAAATACTTTTTTATTTTAAGATAAATTGATAATGAAAGTCTATTTACATGTAAAGCACTTCACACATACAGCACAATATAGCACAGATTCTATAAAAAGACACCATGAATCATGGTCTTCAAGCAAAGATTTCATAGAGAATCTAAAGTGTGTGGCTCCAGCAAAGGAAGGAAGGTTTCAGAGGCTCAAGCATTACAAGACATTAGGTTTCAAGAAAACACATTTGAGAGAAATTTAAAAACCTGTTTCAAACCTCAAACAAATAAAGCAAAACATGTGAATAGTCTCACACGTTAGGACTGACTATCGGGATTTCAACATTGTACTACAAAACAAATAATACGTTACAAACACTTCCCATTTGCACTATGATGGTACCTAAAATCCCCAGCAATTATGGAGACACCATAAACAATCAGACAAAGCACTGTGAAACCTGGCCTAATCTTAACACTATTGACTGTGACTGCACAAACATCTGCTTACACAGAAACACCAAGCTGACCAGGACCACTCAGAAGTGAGCTTCTCATCAGACTGGTAACTTTTTTTTTAAAAAAACCAAACCAAACCAAAACAAAACAAAAAAAACAAAGAAAACAAAACACGAAAGCTGCAGCAATAGCACCAGAAGACAACACATTTCCAGCAAACAGGAATGGATGGTGAAGAAAGAGAAAAGGCATCTACTACTAGGCTTCAGATGGTCAGAGAATGAGTTACTGTGTTTAGTCAAGGTTATAAAGCTGAGGTCACACTTCACAACGGTTGGTGAGCACCAAGTAAAGGAGTCATTCTGGAAAAAAAAATAATCTTATCTTACAGGAATACTTGCGGTAAAAATAAAAGAAAGAAAAAACATTTACAGTGTCTCAGGTACTTCCTGAAATGGTATTCAAGTGAGTAACACTCTTTTGTCTTACTTTCTGCATCGTAATCCCAATGTTCACACAGGCATGAACAAAGACATGCACCACTGAATATATTAAGCTTTGGAATTTATAGTATGCTATCAACTCAAAATTTACAAATAACCAAGCAGATACGACATGTGTGCTTTTATACACACTATGTATGTACAAACATTGTGTAAAGTGTTCAAAAACCAAAAATTAATCCCCAAATAAAATAAAATAAAATAAAACCCCTACCATTTTAGAGTTAAATTCCCAAATGCTGAACCTAAAGGCACTGACTTGGAAATTTCAGCAGATTAAGAGGACAGCTAGTGCGGTTACTGCCCCTGCAGCAGGTACATCTGAGCCAGGCATGCAGGGGCACTCCCGCTACTACAGTTTACGGCCTTGCATATTAAAGTAACCTGGGGGCTCTCAGCTTGCCTCCCATTTCAACCTGCCAGCTTTGGCGGTTCAAGGGCTACCACAAGCGCAGTTCAGTTGCCCCAGCTATGGGGGCAGCAGCCTCTGGGGAGGGAACTGGGGGGAGGTGTGAGATGCCTCAACCACCCAAATTAAATCTTGGTTCTTTAACTCTTGAATCGACACAAATACTGTCCTGGTATTTGGAGGTATAAAGTACACTGACGCAACTCCTCAGGGCTTCAAAAAACGTTGCAGGAAAAAAGCTACTAATGATTTAATGTTTCACTTAGCACAACACTGCCCTATTTAAATACAAGTTTTGTGCAACCTTAACCACTACTGGGAACTATAATCCCTTAGCAGGTTTCCCATATAAGTTTCATGTAGAGGTCAGACTAAATATTTCTTTTTGCAACTGAAAATTTTCTTAGATCTTAAATAAGTAGTATTACAGGGATACTTTACCTTTAGAAGGTTTACTGTATTTTGAAAACAGAAAAGATGATGGAATTGCCAAGCATCTTTTTTACAGTACTTAGTGAAATTAGTTTTATACTTCAGTAACAACCTAGCACTGGTTTTTAAATAAATATGATCACTCCATCAAGCAAAACCAAGTAATACTGTAAAGCACAAAACACAAGTAAACAACAACAGGCCCTTCTCTTCACATTACAAATTTTAACAACAATACTTAATTCAAGAACCAACAATTTTGTTTTCAATGTTTCAGTTTAACCCTACATAGACAACCTATGCCCAGGGCTGCTTTGCACTACTTTAATTGTACTCTTCCCCAAAACCAGGACTTAAACTGAATGTACAAGTTGACTCTTGGACAATGAATTAGTTTGATCACCTCATGAAATCCCGGCTCCACTGAAGTAAAATGTGAAACATGCATGAACACTGAGTGGGCTGAGATTTCCAATGACACACACAAAGTGTAAGTTCATTCCCCCTGATAACACCACTGATGTCAGTGGTGCTGCAGCGGCTCGTGCTGGATTTGACCCACTATCCTGACCGACACCAGGACACAAACAGGAGACTACGTACAGAATCTGTATGTGCACCAGCACCGACAACAGAGCACGTTTTGCACGTCAGAAACACACTGAAATACATATACTTGATATCTCTATCCATATGTGTTGTATGGAACTTATTCTAGCTACAAGTTCATTACATGGAATGGTGAGAAGAAGAAAAAAAAAAAAAAAACAAACTAGCAACTGTGCTTGATCTAGAATTAAAATGACTTGGAAAAAATACCAACTTTTTCCAACTCTGTGTATAATGGCTAAGAAAAGTCTTTTGAGAAAGCTTAGTCACTTCTTTGCAACTTGAAGCTTTTTTCCTTTTATTCTAGGCTTAAACAAAGTTCAGTGGGGCATCAAACTGCCTCAGTTTTAAATTACAGTCTGTACTTTAAAATAGAATGCATGCACCACATGTTCCTGAAGCTAGAGGGTGGGAGTGTTATTCACTGAAAATTGAAGGCTTGTTGAGTCAATAATCTTCTTTCACAGAGTAACAATTTTCAGCTAAAATTTCTTGACCCAAACAAAGGAAAACAAGATCATTCAGTTATTTTACAACATTGCAGAAAAAAGAAAAGAAAGTGGGAAAGAGACACACCAGTCTTATCTTACTTGATGTAAAAACAATGGAAAATTTAATTCACAAGTATTACATGCTCATATTTCCTTCTTGTTCATGATTTAAGATACTCCCAAAGAGTTATTTTCAGATGGAGACATGAACAGAAGCAAATAACTACAGGACAGAATTGCTACCATGTACTGCACATGCATCTATCAACCGGTAACTCCATTTGTCTCTCAAGAATTACCAAGAATACATTTGCAGATTCCCCTCCCACCCCTTCTTTTTCAAATCAGAAGCAATATTCTGGATTTTTACAATATCACTTAAATTTAGATCAAGCTTTCTAATTTGTTTACATGCAAAGAATCCAACAAGGAGTTTTTAATTAATTTTTTTTTAAAAGGGCTGCTGCACTATGCACTAGCTCTCCTTTAGTACTGATCTGTCCTTACCAGAGGACCTACAGTGGTAATTAATATTTATTTACATTATAGTAGTGCCCACAACCCTGATCATGATTAAGTACTGGACAGCTCTGTATGAATGTCACCAGAGTCCCTCGTCCTAGTAGTTTAACCTCTGAGAAAAGAAGAGGTATCTCCTGCTAACTCTCAACCACAGTTTCTCAAATAATGCTGGAAACTGTTTTCCTGGTCTATTAAGACTTCAGCCATTAGAGGCATTTGTTCAGAGAGCACTGTTGCTCAAGATGACTTTCCAAGCTACTTCACATTCTAGAAGTGAGACAGGGAATGTGGATTCCCAAACCATCCCATATATTTTCCTCACAGCCTGCACCTATCAAGATGCATCTGAAATGATGTTGTTATATGAGGCAAGTATATCTAGTCTTGCATTTAGTTCACTGCCAGTTCTCAACAGAGGTCCTCTGAAATTTAATTTAGCAGCCTCCTTCTATAATGAAAAAGGTGTGTCGACCAGAGGAATGACTGTCCAGCACTCGAAACATCCTTTAGAGGCTCATTAAAATGAGGTAAAACAGAACTGTGAAGCAGTTAATAAAATCAGGAAGGGATTGCTGATGTACTGTTTTCCACAGCACCAAGCATAATAAAACAAGGCAACTGGCATCTTGAAAAGTTTATTTGTCCAAGCAACAGTATGTATTATTTGAGACCTACCTGACACTGAAGCTCATACAACCACAGATGTTGCAGAACCACAATCAAACGTCTCAGGTCACGGCACAAGACACAAGTGGCATTTACCTCCATTGCTGGCTACTATTTTGTTTTGCACAGAAATTGCTCTGCCTCCATGAAAAGACGCAGTGAGTAAGTGATGGCACAGAACTAATCCATGCACTCAGAATTCTGAGCAGCCCTAGGAAAGCTCCGATTCCCTCAACTCCCTCAACAACCCTCCCCCTTCAACACTGTACAACCACCAGTAAGTACAAGGTGAACCTGAGCTAAGTTGTAAGACTAAGGCCACAGTTTGCCTACAGTTTACACCGATTTAGCTGAGGGCTGCCACAAGCCCACCTTACCCACAGCCTCCAGCCGTGCATGCTCATGCTTCTGGGCTTGCACTCACTGACTGCGTTAAACAGCTCCAGGGGTGTAAACTGGGAGAAAACTTACCTTACAAAAAGAAGTGAACTGTCTTCTGTCTGTTTGGGACTCTGTGACTGCTGCAGGGTCTGACTGTGAACACTGGATCTGCTGTGCCACCATGCCTCAGCTGACAGGATGACAGCATCTTAAACCCTTCCAGCAAGATCATACAGTCTTTTAGCACGTGGGGAAAATCAGAGCTGCTGCAGTACCCACTGCAGTACCTTTCCCATCACAGCTTCCGAGTCCCAGCTCCTCTTCTGAGGTACCACTGGTGCCCACACAATTACACAGTGATTCAGTCAAAAACCAACCCAGAAAAAAAAGAGAGTGATTATTTCTCAGCTGGTTCAACTCCCCAAGTCAAGTGCACTGTGTAGTCCCAGGACCGAGAGTGGAGGAGATGGGACGGCACAGCCAGACGCTGTAGGGCACGCAGCAGGACTGCAACTGCCCTGGCTTACAACAGCTCAAGAATCTGCAGAACTTCACCTGTATGTTACAACAAGAAAAAAATAGCAGAAACCCATGTTTCAAAAGCATGGCAACCTTGGGTAGGCCATTTGACCTCACATCTCAAACACACCTAACACTGGGTAAAAAAGGACCTTATTAAAACAAAACAAAAAACACCAGTGCCTATCTGAAATTACTTTCATACTCATGCCAATTAAAAAAAAATTCATTTATGTTTTCTGCTCTTCATTCTATTAACACAATCCAACGTGAACATTTACAAAATTACTCATTAAAGGCAAAATAAAAGATTAGTCTTCATAGACACACACAGACTACTGCTGACACAAGCTCTTTTACTGCAACAACAAATTTGCAGATACATCATTTGGAAGCTTTTTCCTCTAAGTCTGCTCTAGCTTTCTCACAACAGCAGAAACGTGTATTTTGCTGTTATCCCTGAAGTCCTGATAAATATATTCCGTAGTAGCTGTTCTCCAGACAATTTCATTCAGGCCTCTCCCCTTTATTCCTCCACTCTAATAGGGAACAGTTCCTGTTTATGACTTCCTTCCCTTCACAGATTACCCAACTCCCATGTTTTCTCAAAAGCTTGAGATTTCCTTCTAATTGTGACCTCAACAAAAGTGCTCGGAGCACTATTCTGTGCAACTTTTCATTTGGGCTCTCAGTGACTCCACATGGTCAGAGACCCACAGGTCAAACCCTCCAGATATCAGAGCAGTTTGGAGAAGGGAAGCAAGCATTGTATAGAATCTGAAAGGCCATTAGAAGCAGCTAATAAAGCCATATTTTGTTTGTAGCCATTTGTTACCAACCCACATTACAAATTTGTCTGCTTTGAACTTTATGGGAACATTCATGCCAGGATTTTTATATACAATCTGTGAAGGAAACGGAACAACTATTGAGCTGTTTAGCTGTGCTTACTGTGACATAAACCTGCTGAAAAAACTCCCCCAAAGGATGACACAAGCCAGCATTCAGTGCTGCAGAAAGTGGCCAGCTCCTCTTCAAATCCATCAAAGGGAAACACTTTTTTTCAAAGCCACATCAGAGAACACCATTCACCATTTAGTATTACATCTCTTTTGTTGTTTTTTAGACAGTTGTATAAGCTTGCTATGTAGCTGCTGTGATTTTACACAATGCCCTTAAGAAATAAAAAGATAACGGGCAAATTGTATAAATACCAGAATACCATGAAACAAAACATGATCAAATTTTATTAAAAGCGTAACACACTGCTGTCATTTCAAGCTTCACCATACAAAGACGACTTACTGACTACTACCCTGAAGAACAGCATTACCCTGAAAACAAGCTTAAGAAGCCATATTTAGTATCCCAAAATTACTGTATAACTAGTAATACTAAACACAGGATAGTGATCACAGGTTTCCATGAGCAGTCCAAAACTGAATACAGAACTCTCTTGCTCCAGGGAAAAAACACCATGTCCATATGGTCAAGCCATTCATACCCCAAATACAGTTATATTAAAGCATTTATCATGTTCACCATACTCTGAATGTATGGATTGTTCCTAATTTCTAAGACATTTTCCTTGGATATAAGGTGATGGGGAGTTTGCTCACACTACCAAAAAAAGTCTTGTTGCCACATACAAAGAAATGCAGTTGTTTTTAAATTTGAAAAACAAAAGCACACCCTCCCCACCCCCCCAAAAAAAACCCAAAACCCACACAAACCAAAACAAAATATAAAATAATATCTCCCATTCCCCTCCATATGCAAACAGTAGGGTTTTTGAGTACATTAAATGCTCTCTGGTTATGTATCAAAGCTTTTCAGTAATAAAGTGTCTCAATAACAGCATTTGGTACCAGCTTAAGAGTTTAAGCTATGTGGCCAAAATGGTTAACATGCACTGTTAATTCTACCAGCTTACTCATATCTAGAATAATAATAATGAGCTACTAAATATACCAAACACTCAGGGACACAGACAATACCCAATACTCTGCTTAGATATCATGATGATGAAGGTAGGACAGAGCATGGATTAAAAGTAGGACAATTGTTAAGAAAAACCACAGGCAAATTAGTAGAACATTAGTTGATAAATAACTTCTCTCTACCCTAATAAACACTGTTCATGAAAAAATGGGAGGTAAAAAGTCCCTTTTAACATCACTGCTTTTTCAAGGAGATAGTTGTTGCCAAAACAGTTCAATGTCCACAGTAGCTACTATTTTTAAGGTAATTGCCAACACTTGTTTTTGAGACCTGTTCAGAGAAATCAGTCTTTCCAAAAAAGGTTTCCTGAAAAGCTGCCAAATTAATATTGGGTTCAAAGCAAAGGGATATCCCTTTTCACACCAGATTCCATGGTTTCTCCCAAGACATGCATGCCTTAAACATCATGTAAAGAATTAGTGGCACATATCCCCTCCTAGTACCAAAGATATAACTTTAAAATGCTTTGAAGATGTTCAGTGCTCTATTTTTAGGGACTGACAATAGTGCCACATGCCAGAGGTAAAATATACAACATACTACCAGATTTCACAAATACATTTGGTGTCTTGATAAGGTAAACTCTGTTCAGAGAGATCCTTCTGCTAACTGCAAATGAATAAATACCCAGTTAACTGCAGGAAATACCCAGTTAACTTCAGGAAACATCCTGTATGTTTATGATACATTATTCCAAGCCAGAGATCATATAGTTTATAGAAAGTTTTCATTATTTAAGCTGAACATATTCTTGTTGGCTTAAATTCATGCTGATTACTAGCAACAAACAAGAAAATCCCCAAACACGAGGGGCACACAGAGACAAGGCTAAGGAGTGCTTTATCCATTATAGTGAAGCAAGACCTTCAAAAATGCAAGTAGTTGCAGTATCTTTGCAAAGTAGATTAATTTGTGCTGTTTTCCCCACAGCAGAATGCACAGAGCTCAGAAAAAATAAGAAATATTAGTCCAAAATAATCTCCTAACCAAAAGATGACTATCATTCCCACTTCTACACTTTAGGAGTAGACTGTGGCAGAATTAACATGTCAAACTCATTACTGATGCTCAGGGTTTGGAGCAAGTAACTCCTGGCGGCAGTACTCTAAACCAGAATCTACTCAAATCCTTTGAAAAGGGCACAGAAAAAAGCCTCTTCCTCACCAGATTGTTTTGTGCAAGTATGAAATTCCTAAAGCTAAAAAATCAATCCATTTCCTCTATGCAAATACACATGTGCACAAGCACAAAACATGCATGTGCGTAAATAGTGCTATTTTGAGCCAGAACAAGCCTAAGCAAAGTCCACTCATACACAAGCTGTCTGTTCTCATCATATTTTCAAAAACAGTTTGTGATCAACCTTGTTTAATATTTCTTTCAATACTTCTCATCTGTTCATCCTAGATGCAATCAAATACTACGTAAAGTGCTTTCATTTTAAAATACTGAAACATTCGTTTCTTACTGGTAAGCTTGATGGTCTTTCTTGCTGGATTAGATTCAAGTCTTCATGGTTAGGCTTTCCTGGGGCCATAGGGGGTTGAGATCTGGTTCCATAGCCTTCCTGAGACATGTCCTGCAACAACAGTTGTAACAGAATTATTAACCTGACTCAGTAATCACAATTAAATCTGCATCACAGAAGGGTGAAAATACAACTGCTGAGTGCTGATAGGTTTTTTGATCAGAAATTTTTACTAGTTAAGCCTTCCTGAAGGAAGCAGCAAGCCCACACAGGTACCACCACTATGACCTGCCCTCTCCATAAAGAAATCCAGAGAGCAGAGCGATATGCTGACAAGCAGGAGGGAATCATACCAATGGAACAGGTGGAAACACACAAAAGCAAACCTGCTAAATAAACGACCCCCTTTTACTGTGAAACAGCAGCAAGCACGAAGTGGTCAGAACATTCATTCTACTCTGAGGTGTATTCTCAAGCGTTTTGATGAAGTACTGAGCCAGATGGAAGACTGGATGCTAAAATAAGATTGTAATCACACTGTGTAATCAGACTCCTGTAACAACCCTGGATTTACCATCACAACTTCAAACACTGCTACCAGGTTGTAGCACACAATGCAGTTGCTGCATCCACTGATGCACGTTGCGTCCGATGGGTTAGATGCAAAGTTTTGGTAGAGGGTAGCTCCAAAGTCTGCACCAGCAACCTGGGGATCTTCCCCCCTATACAAGCCCAAGCAGCCTTAGGTAATGGCCTAACACAACACTCAGCACACAGGGGTGCAGGAGGAATGAAATAACGTCCCCCGCGCCATCCCCCATCCCACAACGTAAGCTTACTGCACACGTATAGACACTTGCCCATCGCAAAGCCTTAAATTCAGGTTTCATTTTAGCTGCCACACCAGCTTCTACACTAACTTCTTGAAAGAAAACAACAGAAAGCGCAATACCAACTGCAGCATGTGTGACTGGCAGGGAAAGTTGAAGAACCAGTTCCCGACTGCTAGAAAAGATATCTCACCTTAAAGGTTTTTCTTTGTTGTTTTTAAATGGCGCAATTCTCCTCTCCCCCCTCCCGAGTTTACTGCCAGTTCAATTTGCTTCCGCCACCCTCACACCTTTGGCTTGGAGAGGTACCTGCAAGCAGCATGTGCTCCCGGTGGGAAGGGGCAGGGGAAGCTGTCCTCTGCGCCACCCCACCCCACCGCAGCATGGACATCGCCTTGCCGCTGCCTGTACCAGGCTGTTCCCGTATCAACAGCTACTGCTCGTGCACAGGCTCGGGAGGCAGCTGCCTTGCAGAGCAGGAACGCTTTCTGTCTCTGTTTTTAGCCCTGCTCCTGACAGAGGGAAACTTGTTAAGAGGCATACTGTTTCCATTCAGCCCCTTCCATCACTTTGGACTTTCCCAAATTATTTTAAGGGACGCAGAAAATTCAACGGGGTTAATAAAACAAACCCCAGCAAACCTGATACGATGTAAACCCAGCAATAAACGATCCTATCCCCTAAGCCTGTGCCAAGTAAAATCAAGAAACACTTAAAAGGCCAGCACTTCAATGTGGTTACCAGCAGAGGGTAACAATTAGGCTTAAGGGTGACAAAGGCTGATGGCTGAATGATTATTATCCCCTGTGACCCCCCGCACTCCCCCCCGCCCAGATTTCCACTTGTCACACAGCTCTCCTGCTGCGCACACCAGCAGGTTCCTGTGGATTAACAGTGAGGTTTAAAATCAACAAATGGCACAAGGCCTCCATTCAGCAGCCTTCACCCCAGTACAAAGGAGTAGAAAGGTGCAGGACAGCTTCACAATAGGCAAACAAATGAGCAAACCTCTGCTTTCCTTTTTATTTAAAAAACGCGCACGCACACACACACGCATGCTAAGGGTTGTCACTGCGTAGGCATCTGTGATAAACCCAGCAATCCCAGATTTCAACTTCCAGTTCAGCATTCGACTCTCTTCTTCCTAATACTTAAAAAAAAAAAAAATTACACCAAATAAGAACCACTTGTTAAAACAACAGAAATAGCCAGAAACAGCAAAAGTGGTGAAAAGGGATAAATTATTTGAATATTCAGTTTAGGAGATGTCATTTCAGAAACACAATTGTTCCTCTTCCAAACAGACACTACAGGATTTAGATGCTACGGGATTTTGCTGTGAATCAAAACACGTTTTATATTTTGAAAAATCAAGAGCCATTAATTCCTTACAAAGTTCCAAGCATGGTTTTCCCAACATGTCTGCAAGATTTTAACCTGCTTCCCACTGAAATTTCCAGGGGGACCAGAGCAGGAGAGGGAAGAGACAGCATGCTCTCTCAGGAGAAATACTGCATGTTGAACGGAATTTACTTTTACCTGGGTATTTGAAGACTATCTAGGAAGTGTCTTTCCACACCCTGAAGAGCACACTAAAAAGCCCTGACATGACACCCTTCTTAAACGCACCATTTTCATAGCACTCTCCTTTCTGACCATGGAAAAATCAAATCCATTTGCTCAGTTCTAGATGAGGTTTGGAAACAAATACCACAGACACCCATGTTTGCTACAGTGCAGATCCCTGCACACTCCAAATGGGATCACATACCCTTTCTTCTATTCTCTGTAAAGCCATTTAGATTCTGGGATCACTGGAAACTTGGAAAGTGGTTCTTGAGAAGTGAAAAATCAGTTTGCTCTCAGTAAGTTGGAGGCCTGGGAATCTCCCAGATGAAATATGCATGAGGCTGTGTGTATAATTTTATGTGTTTATACATATGCATTGTCCAATAAAAACAGTTCATTTATATACTAAACATAATGACAATTAAATAATAGCATATTTCACTAAGAGGTTGGCTTCATAACCAAAACAGTGCTTAATATCATTTTCACTGAAAAACAGAGGAGAGAAAACCCCTACTGCCTTTCTTCAGTTCTGCATTAGGAAATTTTCTTAACATACATCGTATTACAGGAGAGATACAACAGATTTTGAGAGATAAATAAGAAATAAGGCAGAAGTATTAGGGTAAATCGTCCATCACTGAGGCAATGCATGGAATTGACAATTCTCACATTCAGTTTTGAAAGCTAATATTTCTTCCTATCATCTAGGAATACATTTCCTGGGGAGGGAACAGAGGGCACATAAGGGGAAGAGGAATATGTTACCACATGCCGTGCCACAGTCATGGCTGAGGAGTCCACCATTGATACTGGGGCTCAATCTTCTCCTGGGATCCCTGATTTTTTTCATTTTGACTCCCAATATTTCATCCATCAATGACATCAGCTTTCAAAGCAAAGCTTATGATTTTTTTATGAATCACAGAAAATCCTTCCTCCCATAGAAGAAGAGCATGTGTGTAAGAGAGAAATCCAGGCTTTTATAAACAGAAGGCTACAAGTTTCCACTGAGAACTTCCCAACTTGGCACAAACCCAATCATATCATAGCTGTTATAGCACAAACTGTCAACAAAGTTGTAAAATAACTGAAAGCAGGGTTTCCCCCATCAGATTTTAGAAAAGGCACAGGGATAAATAATCATTCATAAACATATCCTCAAAATAGCTATAAGTTTAGACCTTTTAGACTTTTCAAAAAACATTTATACTGTGAAACAGGTAGGGAGGGGGGGAAAAAGGGACTATACCTACATGTACACAGCATTGGGTAAGCTCTTCAGAAATCAATCCATGTACAATTATTATATTTGGGTAATAACAACAATCAAGTGCTTATCATCCACAGACCATTTTGTGAAATGGTGCAACTTAAAACTTCCCAAAAAAGTAACCCCCTTTTCCCTTCCAGCTTTATCACAGATTACTGAGCAGACCTGGCCTCGGGAAGGGCTGGGTGAGCAAAGGGAGGGAGGAAACTTCCCTCCTTGGGTGGCAGCCAGCCACTAGCTCAGCTCCAGCAGCCACCAAACTGCAGCCCCAGCCAACTGCACTGCGACCACTTCAGAGCAGGCCACAGACAGACAACCTTTTCCTTTTTGATGTGCAAAGCTATTTAGCATCAGGCTTTCATCCTCTAGCTGGACCTAGTTTAAAACAAGCAGATCTGTCCACATTTACATGTTCTCTGCAAACCTGAATGAATATAACGCTGATAATGCTTGAAACCATATAGATGAAATGCACATTTGTTATAAGTTCTACCAAATAAGATAAGATCTAATTATTAAATAGTTTAAATTATTTTTAATAGAAAATGAAAGCATAGTGAAAACATGAATGTTTGGGGGAAACCACATTTAAAGAAGGGCTGGGTGAGAAACATCATTCAGGTTTCACCCACTTCTACTGCAGGAAATTTCAGAGGGATAACATGACCACCCAGGAAGATAAGTAGCATGATGGTTAAATAGAATGAAAATAATTTATGGAAAATGGTATACTAGACTTCAATTTGAAAAACTCATTGGAAACTATTTTAGCTCATGTTCTTGACTCAGTTGGTTGATCCTTGGAAGACTACAAGTGTGAGAGCTGTGAATTCTATAGCAATGTGACAACAGCGAAACTGAAAACAATTTCCACACCCCTCACCCCCTCCCCAGAACACTTGAGAATGGAAATCAGGAGCCAGTGCAGCAGCCAAGAGGAGCGTACAGCCCTACAAGATTATTTTACTCATCTCTGAAAGGATACTAAGGAACAGAAAGAAGGCAAATGATATGCTAGGGGCCATAAAAGGACATTCCTTATTATCACTTAGCCAAGTATCTGTTCATTCTGTGTTGGTAACCTTATACCAACACGTTTCCCTTCTTTCCACCTCCTGCCGTAAAAAGCGACAATTAAAAAAAACAACAATCAAAACGAAACAAAAACCCCCAAAACCACAAACAACAACAAAAAACCCAAACCAAAACCAAACCCCCTTACTACAATGGTGACATATCCCAGCCAACTTCTTAGCCCACCCTTAATACCTAACACGTCACCTCCCAAGCTGTACACTCTCTGGCAGCACAAAACTGACAACAAAGGCCAGCCAGCCTGTTAGAGGAATACTGCAGGTAAGGCTGTACGCAGAAAAAATGTTATGCCTGGGGCACAGGCAACACTGAGTGTCATGCAAGCAGCCAACAGAATGCAGCCCTGTGGGGAATGATCCACTAAGGACAAAAGAGCAGAGAGGTTTGCTTGAATCCTGGGCAGATGGTCTGCTGAGGTCCTGCAGGATGTAGATGGACTCCTGCATAAGATCCTAGGTCAAGAAGAAATGCATATGCATGTCTTGAATTTTACAAACCAGAAATGGAAAAAACAAAAAAAAACCCCAAAAATCTAAAGCCTTGAAGAAAACTAAATTGGTATCTTGCACATGGAGAACACTGCACACAAACCAGGAAGCAAGTCTCTTACTGCACAGAGGGAACAGGTGACTGCAGGAAAAAATTGTTTGATAGGACCCAGCACCTATTACGCCAACAAAAAAGCAGAGTGCCAACCACCAGAGGTGTATCACCAGTGCAGCCTGGCAATCCTCTTCAATATGCTAGTCTGTATTTACGTGATGAAGTGAATAAACCCCGCTCATAACCAGAATACGTAAATCATTTCAAGCCCACCCCCTACTACCACCGTGGAAACCTGAATGGAGACCAGGAAAGCAGCTGTCCTGAAGAATGGCAAGCAATAGTCTGGCACCTACCTCAACATGCTGATGCTATTTGTTGACTGTTGCTACAGTGGGACCAGCAAGCAGCGACTGCTCTGCTTCCAGGTGCTTATCATTGCCACCATTCTATGATTCTATGATCATTTCCCTGCACTCAAGCCAGGGCAAGATTGTGCCCTCAGAAGCACAGATGATACTTTGCCTTACCAAGTTAATTTCAGCCTTCATCTTCATTACAGGTACTAGAGGGAGTGAAGAGCTTCACAGATATGCCAAAGCAAAACAGTCCTTTCCTTTTCCAACAGGAGATAATTCAACCAGAAATCATACCTAACTCCTCAGAGAAAAATCCTACCACGTACCTGGATAAATTTGGAAAACCTGCCAGTTTGGATGCCTCAGATGCAGATCAGTCATTGTCAGTAAAAACATCTCATCATCCTCTTCAATGCAACTAATACCTTCCCTTCCAAGATATGTGCAGTTTTATTCTAAAATTTACTATTTCCTAGACCTCTTTTTTAAGCTAATTTAAAAAAAAAAAAAAATCTACAATAGGAACATCATTTTCTCCCTTCAGGATCACGATTATCACAGAATGACAACTACGTTAAGTCTTAAGACACCAGAGGGGGAAGAAAAAAAATACACTTTGCATAGCAGGCAGCAATTGATACAAAAGATAGTTAACT
Source organism: Antrostomus carolinensis (assembly GCF_000700745.2). Taxonomy (NCBI): domain Eukaryota; kingdom Metazoa; phylum Chordata; class Aves; order Caprimulgiformes; family Caprimulgidae; genus Antrostomus; species Antrostomus carolinensis. The sequence continues at coordinate 9,592 of NW_010337794.1, read as the reverse complement.
TAAGTAAGCAAATATATTATTAAGGCTCAGTCCATCAAAACTCTCAGGAACTTATCAGAAACTCAGACTAACTGTGGAAGGTTTTCCTCTGAAGAATACACTGAAAGCATTTTAAATGCAGACAGGGTCAAAAAAAGCCCCCACATCTTACAGAAAGAGCACTGTTTGGATGGACAGCGTAGCTTCTAGTCACACACCAGGTAATCTGAGCCAACTAACATGAGAAAAGGGTCTCTCTTCCCAAACGCTCCAGTCCATTTTCACATGTGTCTCATCTACATGGCCTCCAGGAGCCATGTTAAGCAAGTGATGCAGGAAGGGCTCCAAGATGAAATCATTCTCAGAAGCCCTTATCTTGCTATTCTCTTTCTGCCACTACTGCATTCCATGGATCACAGAGCATATCAATAGTGGATTTAATCAGAAACAAGACATTTTTTCTAGTTTTCTTCTCTTGTACTCGTAACTTGCCACATGAAAAAAAATAGGTGAGTTTGATGTTCATATTAAAATGTGACTGTTGCATATTGCACAGCCTGATAAACAGCTGTCGGTTCTTCATTTACAGGCAAAAAAACGTAGTTTCTTTGTTCTACAGATGTAAAGTTCCAGTGTGAAGAGATGAGAGAAAACCTGAGGAGGTAATCTGAGAAATGTAACTTGTAAATAAGGGGTAAAATAAGCATTTTATTTCCATGAATTTTCCCATGTTTATAGAGCTTTTTAGACTTTTCCTAAAAAACCCTTCAAGGCTGGGCAGTCCAACCACGCTTTCATTTTCTACACCCACTCCTTCCTCTCCCTGCCCATCCTTTCACTGACACAGCTATATTTAAATAAGCATTTTATTTCCATGAATTTTCCCATGTTTATAGAGCTTTTTAGACTTTTCCTAAAAAACCCTTCAAGGCTGGGCAGTCCAACCACGCTTTCATTTTCTACACCCACTCCTTCCTCTCCCTGCCCATCCTTTCACTGACACAGCTATATTTAAAAAGAAAAAGGAAGGAAGGAAGGAAGGAAGGAAGGAGAGCCCTGGCAGTTTTTACATGTTCTATTCTTTATAGTCACTTGGGACAGACTACCACATTAATGTGATGACTTACAGATTTTGTGCCATCCAGCGTCCTGCCCTGCCACACTAGTCCCTCCTAGAACTCCAGGAAGAACACATCTCTTCAGCAAACCCGAGATGCAAAGCTGGGCTGAGAAACAGCTCTGCACCCTGAAGAAAGAGCTAAACCCAACAAAATGCGGGAGAGGGGAAGGATTTAAAACCTGCCATTTGTTTCAGCTCGGGTGCCGCAGAAGTGGGGAGCTGGGGGGCTCATCTGCGCCCCGGCGGTGAGCAGCCTGCCCGCCGCCGCCGAGGAAGCTCTCCCCAGCATACGGCTCGCTGGCAGAAAGGAGGTCAGAGCACTGCCCGCAGCTTACAGCCGGGCCGAAAGCCTGAAGCCAGCTTATGGAATAAAGAGAAAAGCTGCACCAAGAGCAGCTGCTAGCTCTAGGCTAATCGAGCTAGGTATCCAAGGATGAGACTTCCTCACTTGAGACCGGGAAACATTTCTTCAGCCTTGTCTTAGGGGCACGTCTGCAACTGTGCTTTGAGGTAAAAGCCAGGACTTCATCTAAAGGCTCAGGAAAACCCGCAAATCTGTGAGGAAGGGTTGCAAGCAACACCCAAAACATCGCTGAGGTCACATTAAAAAATACAACAAAACAAAACACCACAAAAACACAAACAAAAAACCAACCCACACACCACCAGAATGGTGAGGTTTGTTTTGTGTTTTCCATTTCCTACCCTTCCCCCTTCAAATATAAAGCTGTATTATGTTATAGACAACATTTACACCACAGTCCAGTGACACCTGTTAACTTATTCCCTAATACTCCACCACGGAGCTCTCTTAAAAGAAATTACTGAAATGAGGCATACCTACTATTTTATCAACAGCAGAATCATAGGAGAAGGAACCAAATTTCAGATGCAAAGAAGTCTGTAATAATGTTTGTAAAGATGGTTTTCTCAGCTGTTTTGGTTAACTTAATTTTTCAGTATGTGAAAGGGTTAGCGTGTCACATTTGAGCCTACTGGAGGGAGAGAATGAGCTGTAGTACCATCCTCCCTGCAGTCTGTGAAGACACAGAGTATCTGCGCAACAATCTTCAAATCCAGCCACCATGTAGAAAAATATCTTAGTCCAACAAGTGGAAAAAGAACAGTAATTTACAGAAGGAAGCACCCAGCAGCAGAAGCAATTCCAAGGACCTCATAATACAACAGTTTGAACTAACAGCAGCAAATTATTTCTTCAATTTTTGAGACAGAAACGCCTGCACCGCCATCACCACAACCATGACTTTTTCAGAAGGAAGTATTCCCAACTGCAACGGCTGATGTTGGGAGTGGCAGGAGGAGGGTGGAGAACAAGTGAAAGAAGTGATAAAAACTTAAAACTCTTAGATCAGCGCACTGACTGCTCTTTAATACAGCAACGAAAAGAAAGTGACTTTCCTTAAAAGTTGGTAAAGGGCTGCTAGGTAATAAAGCAATAATAAGCTTGTTTTTTGTGAGGGTAAAGGGGCACGATCTTTATGAATTCTGTAAGCAGACACTGGAAAACCAAACACATATATCTAGTTATTCAATTGTCTACCTAAAAGCAGGCATGTCGAAGATACCTGAGATGGGTACTTGGCAATCAGGGAGAAGTGTGAGGAAGACACGAAGAGAGAGGCTGTGCTCTTGCAGAGCTTGATTTATTGAGGGAGAGTTTACCGAGACCAACCATTGTTTTCCTCTCTCCCACAACAAAAACACGAAGCAGTTTTGTCAACGTGTAAAAGTAAACTTGTTTAAGTGGTATTTTATTTGCTTTCATTTGCTATTTCATTCTTTGTTGTTTGTTTGATTACAACAACCAAAACACCCTTGGAGCTGCAAGCTCCGAAACCTATTCTAAATCCTACTACAGTAGGAGAGAAATGCAGTAAAAGGGCAATACTAGACAAGATAATGAATACATATAAAATATAGGCTGACCTATATTCAGATAATACATTGTCATAATAACAAAATCCCAATTCAAAATACAGAAAATAAAACTAAACCTAAGTGTATGTATATATATATATATCTATGTACACACATATACAATATATACAGTGAACATCTTCAATTATTAAAGAAAATATAGGCAGCAAAAAAAAAAAAAAAACACAGTGGTAAATTTTATGCCAGGAAATATTAATAAACTTATTTTCCCTACCTCTGAGGAAAATAATGTGTGTTAATTTAAAGGCCATAAGAGAATATTGCAACTGGCCATGAAGTGTAATTTACAAGACCATTAAAATTTGGAATATATACTGCTCACTATATACTTATATAAAAAGAAAAAAACAAAAACAAAACCAGAAAACAAACAAAAAAACCTACCAGATTTATTAGTACTTTTCAGACTTTACAACTTTATTACTTAATTCATAGGGCTATACTATTTGCATTTTAATTTTTTTCTTAAAACAGGACTTGTGCATTTATATTCTGAAACATTTGTGTAGATAACTTTGTCTACACCGCATTAATGCGTCATAAAATAGAAGACTATTACATGATCAGGTATCCTTTGATAAACTCACTATTCTGTTTAACCTACTGCTAAATTTCAAAGATATGGGTTAAATTATTTCTGGGACATTAATTTTGCTCTCAGAATAACAGTAAAAGAAAATAATCATTGAGTAATAAGGAGAGTGGTAAGGAGAGCAACAATAGTTATGATCACTAATCTCCTAAAACAAAATAGTTTTTATCAGCCTGCATTCCAATAGTTTTACTATCAAGTTAATTAATTGACTCCTACGCTAATATCTAAATGCCAAGCAATTAATGGCACTGAACTATAAATGGCTTTGTCTTTGCTCTTGTAGAGTTATTTTATAAAGCAAATGCAACTCTATCACTTCACTGATTTAATGCAGGCTTTGTGAGGTTAATATTCCCAAGCAATCGCAAAATAAAGAACTGCTTTAATTAACCTTCTGCGATTGAAATACTGAGAGAAATCAGAATTTAGATACTTTAAATACCACCACATAACAACAACAATAATAATATTATTTTGTGGATCAAAGCCAAATCACTGATTTCAGAACTTTGAGAAATACATTTGAACATACATATCTTACTCTATTTCTAAACTCATTAAAAAGATTATTCTCTAAGCATAACATACGAAACACATTATAGATTTTACATAGGTTTTTGTAGTTGAGATGAAAAATGTTTCCTTTCAGGATTATTTACTTATAAATACTAAAGTTTTTAGTTTGAAAAAAAGATTCAGCATCCCCACCTTTCGCACTAGATTGCTTTGCAGAGGTTTTTGTTGCGGACATGGGACACTGCCCTCTGAATCTACAAACTGATTGCATGTAAGTAACTGACCACTTAAAAATGAAAGAGCAAAAGAGGACTTCCCTTCTCCTCTCAGATTAATTTTTTTCTCTTTCCAGTTTAGCTGAAAGGAGGCTCTTACTGGCAAAGTTTCTTTATGATATTGTATGCAAACTTCATTTTAGTACAAAAAAAAACTCATCAGGACTCAGGCCTTTCTGCATTGCTCATCTTACCAGCACGAGAGCTGCGATATGTCTACTGGGTTTAGAATAATACAGGG
>NW_010337794.1:0-4874 GCF_000700745.2 Antrostomus carolinensis | reverse complement strand
TTCCTGCCAAACAGGTTTGCAGTGTGCTCTGACCCATCTCCTCTGACTATTCGGCCAGATACCATCAAACCCTCGGCAGCAGCAGATGCCCTAAGAGGCGCACTTGCTGCTTTCTCAGGAGAAGAAAGCCGACCTTCAAAATTCCTCCTTCAAGCTGCAAATGGAAAAGCCTACTTTCAGCAGAAAGCCATTAATAGTTGAACACAGCAGAAGAACACGGAGACCGAGAAAATGTTCAACTACAATGAGGGAACTTTAAACTGAAGGTGCCATACAATTGTTACGACAACACAGAAGCAAACAAATACTTTCACTGACAGCCCTTTGGAAGATTATAAAACAGAAGCACAAACAAGTTTGCTACATTTTACACATAAACAGTAGTACCACGTTGCAAGATAAAATACTTCTCCTTTCCCAGTAATATCACTTAACAAATCCAAGTTACCACAAAGATGGGTGTGTGTAAGGGGTAATTATACATGCTAACTTTAAAGGCTTCAGACCTAGTAGAATGGGCTTGATTTTTACTTGGCGAAATCGATCACCATGTCTGTAAATGCTCACTTTAAAATAACAGGGCCAACAAAGTCTTCTCAAAATCTGAATGCAATTTTTTTTGGTTTGGTCAATGTGCCTTGCCTGCGCTGCTGTGAGTGCTGCTCCGTGCTATGCCCTCAATTTTGTGTTCGTGCTCAGGTGTGAGTTTACAGACTTGCTTTTTCTGCCTGACTCTATTTCTGCTAGCTACTTGGCTCTGGAAGATCATTCTCCAAATCTGACAAGCTAGCACCTATTATAATCTTGTAAATACAGATATAAATCACTGAGGGAAAAAGAAAAGTTTGACACATTTCCTCGAATGATATAAGCAATGCTGAGCAAACAGAGCATTCCCCAAATGGACAATAATCAGCTATTCCTGCTACTGTGAGAAGATGTAGCACAACAGGAGTCGCAGTTTCACTGAACTCCTGAGCTCAGGATAACCTCCGCCACACAAATAGCCATATGCTTAACACTTATTTGTGATTATAGCAGCGTCATGATTATGAAATAAGACTTTATAAAAGCAGAAATCTAACTGGCAAAGACTTCAATCAGTTAAGTGTTCATTGAACCTACACAGGTTCAAACCTCATTTGCCCTTACTGAAAAAAACATCATGCGGTGAAGAAAGGCTCAGAAAGGATAAATTGGTTTTATGCACAAGACCAGTACAGTTCCTAACTATTTAAACAGTTTGTTTTTAAATCAATTCAGTGTTCAGCAAGGTAAGGTGACAACTGCCTTTCAGAGCTGCTGGTCACTGGTGGCTTGTCTAGAAGCCAGGATTTAAGTCATGGCTTGCGAGTTTGGAAGTCAGTTGCTGAAAGCCTGCTCCCTTTCCCCCCTCCCTCCCAGGTCCATCCAAGCTTTATTACAGATGCAAAAAGTCAAAGTTGCACTCTGCCTTTTGATATCCATTTGATCTCTCTGAAGCAGGTTGGCAAAAAAGGGTTCAGCGTACCAAAATGGATGCCTTCATAAAAAGCTATACTGTTATTCTTTCTTGTCTCTCATTTCAGGTCCCACAGAAAGGAGGCTGGAAAAACTAGGAGAACTACATGTATCTGTGTGAGATTTTCCACCTAGACATTCTGTTGTCAGGGATTTCTCTGCTCAGTACATACAAGCAGCCCTGGTTTTTAAAAGCCAAACAACAAGCACCCATCAGAAGCAGAAGTTCTTAGTGTCATAAATTTGGGGTTAAATAGTTTAAAGGAATCACTTCTCCCTTGTACCTCTTTACCCTGGAAAGAAAATAATTGCTTCTAAGCTAAAAACAAGCCCATCATTTCAAGACAGCATGAATATACACTGGGCACTGTTGCTGAGACAAAGAAGGCCATGAAGGATTTACAGCACACAACAAGTAGTGGTGTCAGCCACTGCTGATGACTGCAGGTAACAATCTTGTCTGAACATTAAGTTTGATTATGAGGTCTCACATAAATGTAATAGCAAACTTCCACAAAGAATGTTTTCCTGTATGCCTGGCAGTGAATGTCAGATCAACCTACAAGCTTGTTTTTTCACAGATTTCTTGTGGTTCATAACATAACAAATATTAAGTGCATCCACTCATCTAGTGGTAGATGATTACAGACACACGAGTTAAAAGGGTGGAAGGACAAATCATTTTTATTGCAACTTTAAGCCATGGGCAGCTATACATTACTTGCAAGGTCCCATATAGTCTAACAGAGGTTTAAATTAAATTCTGCAGGACTTAAGACTAAACTGCTGTACAGCTGACTGCTAATTCTGTGCCAGTTTCTAGTAACTTAAAAATGAAGATTAAAAAGAAAAATTGCATTGAGGTACAAAACTTAAAATTTGGACTCACTGAGGATTGTCTGCGTTACTTACTAATGAATTTGGTATTTGCATGCAACACAACTATTCCTAACTTACAACAACAGTATTTTTGTAGTGTGTTACAGGCCAAAACAGCTTGACAATGTTAATTAACATGCTGCTTATTATACTGTTAAAAGACCTTTAGCAACTCACATCAAATTTAAAAACAAGACTTCATCCTCATTGTACCAAAATCACTTTAATAATTTGATGCATTTTGCCACAATACAATTTGTTCTGTTTTCATGACAGTCACACAGCTTGGACACGAAAACAGATTAATTAGTTTCACATTTTGTTCACATTTTCAAAGACTGTTTCAAATTGGGAAATGTTTTATCAGCCCTACCTTGTACTGACTCAACTCTAGAAACAGATGTCTGCACAAGAACATTCTCATCATCGTCTCAGGCATGCAACTGAGACTAATTCAAACCACTGTCACCAGCTCAGAAACAAACTTGAAATTTATGGCCTGTATTGATCCCAGTTTGGGGAACTGTAAAGAAGCCACAGCCCCTTGCAGAAGCATACGTGGTCCCTAGCCCTCTGCCTGGAGAGACCAAGGGAGGCACCACCAGAGATGCTCCCCACCTTGTCACACATGCTGCCATCCAGCTCTGGATGCCTTTCTTCCTGGGACTACTGAAACGGTTCACAAATTCTTACTGGCCTGAACTATATTCATCCCCCAGCCCACTGTCAGAAAAAACCCAGAAATCATTCTACTCTATTTGTTCTATGACAATTTGGGTTGAAAAAACATCTCATCACGACCAGTAGGTCTTGTCTTATCAGTAGGCAGGGTATCATACGGGGGACAACGACACAGGGACGAGGTTTTGACCAGCTTTTAGAACATTTTAATAAAAGCTGACAGTGAGGGAGTCATGTTTGCTTTTTTATAAAACATTTTCTCCTTTTAAATAAAAACAGTCTAAAGATTGAGCCTGAACTACCTGACTGTTCCTTTAAGGCTTTTAAAATAAAGGATGGCAACCACACAGGAATGGTGTAAAAACACACACACAGAGCCTCTTCATGCACGCGGTTAGTCAGAAGGACCAGCGCCCCAGAAAAGCGCACACGCGTGCCTCACCTCAAGGACCTGCTACACTTTTTTCCCCTTTTAATCGCATGCCTGCAGGTGAGAAAAGGCATCAGCATGATCCCACTCTATTCTGGAAACTTGCAAGCAGAAAGCTTCCAGGAATACTTAAAACAAAAGATGACTTCAGGATAACAGTAGCAGGTGTAGAATAAAATAACTATTTTGTTTAACTAAGAGTAAGACCATAATTATTTTGCAGATCCATTTCATCTGTCAAAAAGTGATATGGTCCCAACTCATAAAATAACAAATTAAACCTCAGAGGCACGATCCTCTCTGGATACATATGAACACATGCTACATAAACCAAGGAAATATATAAACATGGCTGTTTAAAAGCCAGTTAGAAAGCATAATAACCCAAAATATACATCACACTATCTTAGCAAAATAATGTTTAATGATGACAGTTTAAGTTTGCAATTACATGACATTCTTGAGCAAAATATCACTTCTACTTATGGCAAAAGATTTAAAACTGCAAAAACAACTGAAGCATTTATTCATTTATATGCCATTTCAAGATGAAAAACCCTGCCAAGGGCAACTCTGTAGTAGTGCAGCACATCTTTCTCTTTTCTTTCAAAGAGCAGTAAAGGCAAAAGAAAGTTTAAAAAAACCCAACAAACCAAGGTAGTATCTACATCTACTGGCAATATCTAATGATCAATGAATCTGCTACTGCAATAAATTTGCTTAAAACAAAGCTCTTCCTTTAATGGTTTTTACACAGCAGGCTCCTGATATGAAGAGGGGATGACTGATGCTGGCTTAAGATATGGGTAAACGATGCCAGTATTACTATCAAATCACCTCTTATGAGACTCCCTTTCTGCCCACCACGCAATCAATTTAACAAAGATCTAAACAACTTACAGTTCAAACATTCAAATAAATCCCAATCTCCTCCTTCTCCTCCACGCTTATTAGAAGAGTGGAAAGTCACAAGTCACTGCAACAGTCCCCAAAATTATTTTATCTGTTTACCTTTATTGACAAGATCACATATTGGATTCAAGTGAGTCAAGGAAAAGGAGCAATGGCTTCACACTTCCACAATACACAAGAAATTAAGACAAGTACCAATTCCAAGGCACAACACTGAAAGTTACACCTGACTGCAGAAGCTCACTCACATTATGTCTAAAAGAGCAAAAATAAAACGTTATCCATTTGAAATTTTGTATCAGTTTTCTCCCCAGAACAGAATAGCCAGCACATCACACTACAGGGTTTTATATAAAAGGAAAGCAGTAGCAAGAAAGAGTTCAATATCCATCCAGAATAAATACTACTTTCTGCTTGATAATCTCCAAGACAAGTAGACTGACATAAATCTACAAGGGAAATCATAGAATCA
>NW_010337793.1:21706-23197 GCF_000700745.2 Antrostomus carolinensis | reverse complement strand
GGAACTGGATGAGCTTTAAGGTCCCTTGCAAACCAGACCATGCTATGATGTGCTCTCCTGCCAGGGCAGAGGCAGGCAGCAGCAGGTCCTGCACGGGGGGCAAGGAGCAGGAAAAGCTGTGCTGCTCTGCTCTGCCCCAACCATCAGCATCACCAACCCTGCCTGACCCATTCCCTGCCAGGGCTGGCTGGTAGTAAAGTACAACTACTCTAAGCTGTCAAAAACAGTTTCTTTATTAATACAGGCAAAAAAAAAAACCCAAAAAACCCAAACAAACCATCTTGGGGCAGAGAGGCAGCTCAACTCAAAACTTTCAATAAAGCTGATCTCCACCAAAGTGTTGAATTCATATTTACAGCCAGAAGAAGGAGTAAAGAGAACAGTCTCCAAAGAAATGCAGCTGCCTCTAACCCTGCTTATTATCAGTTACAGCATTTGATGGCTTACTCAACAAAGAGCTCAGCACCACCCTGCCCTAGCCCTGAATTCCTACATAGGGTAAAACATTTGTTTGACCCCTGCCTCCAAACTTTGCTACCAGCTATTCCAGCTGCATGGATTGCACCCACAGGAGAAAACCATTTTCAGGAAGCACTACTCAAAACTAGAACAGTGGACCTGAGGCTGTTTGTCCCTCTCCAATCTGCAGCTCGTTTCGCTGAGCTCTTCTTCAAGAAAGAATTTCTTTCATTTGAAATAATGGAAAGAGAGGTCCCAGAACTGCAAGAATTAATTTGCAGCACCATGCAACACCTCGATACCAGAGGGTTTCCCGATTTGGCAATATTAGTTCTCACTGAGCAGCATTAGAACACGATGTTTATGGTAGTGCAGAGGAAGAGTTCAGCCATTCAGGGGGAAGAGTGGATCCTGTGAGACACCCTGCTTCAAGTTCTGCTTTACCACAAGAGGTCCCAGAACTGCAAGAATTAATTTGCAGCACCATGCAACACCTCGATACCAGAGGGTTTCCCGATTTGGCAATATTAGTTCTCACTGAGCAGCATTAGAACACGATGTTTATGGTAGTGCAGAGGAAGAGTTCAGCCATTCAGGGGGAAGAGTGGATCCTGTGAGACACCCTGCTTCAAGTTCTGCTTTACCACAGATTTCCTGAGTTATTTGGATAAATCATCTCTCTGGGCTTCTTCTTCCCATCTGGGGATAAAGATTTGTAAATCCCACCAAGTGTTGCATGGCTACACTGAAAACCAGAGGGTGGAAAAAGACAGGGACTGTCCAAAATGAACTGACAGAAGAACTCCCACACGCAGGAACATGTGTTACCAGTGGTATCTTCCATCATTTACTCCTTGGTTGGTCAGATTTTGTCCAGAATACCAGAATCACTGGTAGTAAAGGCATGTGAAAGCACAGCTTCTACTGAGAGAGTGCAAGCCCCAAACTTCTTGACTGCATGGTATGTTAGCACAAGCACTGCCTTGCTCCAGCTGATGCTGCTGGCTTTCAAACCCTTCCACTGACGCTCTT
>NW_010337793.1:0-21661 GCF_000700745.2 Antrostomus carolinensis | reverse complement strand
CTCTTCCATTTGAAAGATACTCAAGTGATGATTAAAAATGCTCTTCACAGAACATCAGCTGTGAAACAACTTCTCTCCTGGCTTACCCAATGTACTGTCACTTGCTTTATCCTGGGCAGAAGATGGGAGAAACAGGAGAGAACAACAGAGGCAAAAACTGGAGGGAAAAAGGAAATCCCCAGACCTTTCTGTGTACCTGATAAAGAACAGTAACTCCATGCTATCTGCTGGGCTTGTGAATTGTGAAATCCCCAGAAAAGCTAATCATAGAGAATCATAGAATAGTTTGGTTGGAAAAGACCATTACGATCATCTAGTCCAACTGTAAACCCAGCATTGCCAAGTTCATCACTAAACCATGTCCCTCAGCACCACATCTACACGTCTTTCTTGTGAATTGTGAAATCCCCAGAAAAGCTAATCATAGAGAATCATAGAATAGTTTGGTTGGAAAAGACCATTACGATCATCTAGTCCAACTGTAAACCCAGCATTGCCAAGTTCACCACTAAACCATGTCCCTCAGTACCACATCTACACGTCTTTTAAATACCACCAGGGAACGTGACTCCACCACCTCCCTGGGCAGCCTGTTCCAATGCTTGACAACCCTTCAGTGAAGAATTTTTTCCTCATATCCAACCTAAACCTACCCTGGCACAACTTAAGGCCGTTCCTTCTTGTCCTACCACCTGTTATTTGGAAGGAGACCAACACCCACCTCACTACACCCTCCTTAAAGGTAGTAATGGTATGAACAAACGAAGAGATAAGACCAAAAAAAAGTCATATTTGAGGGGTGAGAGGTTAGAGTGTGACACGGACACAGATCTCTCCCTTCCCCCTTAAAAAAACCCCTTGTACCTACTACAGGAACAGAAAGTTGGTTCTCCATCTGTGGAAAAAAATCAAACTAGGAGAAGAGCACATGCCTGCTATTGCATTTGGACTTTGCACCCTAATTGGGAGGAAAAAAACCAAAACAACATACACAAAAAAATCCCACACACACCAAAACAAATCAACCAACCAAAAAAACACTAAAAGAGACAAATCAGGCTGGAAGAGCACTGAAGACAATAACTTTGGCAGGAAAGCCTTCCAATACCTGAAGGGGGCCTACAAGAAAGCTGGGGAGGGACTTGTGCCAAGGGCAGTTAATGACAGAACAAGTGGAAATGGCTCTGAACTGAAAGAGGGGAGGTTTAGATGAGATATTAGGAAGAAATTCTTCATGGTGAGGGTGGTCAGACACTGTCCCAGGTTGCCCAGAGAAACTGTGGCTGCTCCTCCCTGGAAGTGTTCAAGGCCAGGTTGGATGAGGCTTTGAGCAACCTGGTCTAGTGGAAGGTGTCCCTGCTGATGGCAGGGGGGTTGGAACTGGATGAGCTTTAAGGTCCCTTCCAACCCAAACCATTCTATGATTCTATGAAAGTAAGAGGAACTACATTTACAAGACTTCCTTGTAAGCACCAGCCCCCCAAAAATAAGCTGAGACACTGCTCCTTCCAGGAAAGCAATGAAGAATGCCTTTGGTATAGTCCTTTCTCAAAGGATTAGAATAATTTTCTTTTAATTCTTCATGATGATTAGTTGTAATTCCCTGCAAAAGAGCAGGCAGTACTCCATGAAGTATGGACATGGCAACTATGCAGACAAGACTGCTGTTGGGATAACATTTACTTCAACACTAATTTTCGGGTGAAACATAGAAGTGTTTGAAAATAATAAAGGTTGTCAAAATATTTCCCATAATAAACTCCTACACGCAGCACATTTACAAGACCAGCAGAGTTTCCTTCCCAGCTGGTGTACTAGCTGCTCCCAAGAGATTCCCTGATTACTAAGATGCCATCTCAGCTTGGGTGGGAGCTTGTCTTACTACAGGCTGTAGCATCCCTCCTCCTTGTTGTTACGTCCCCCGACTCTCTCAGCACGCGTGGTGTCCTGCATTCTCACAAGTGGTGGCATTTGGGTAGTGGAGGATTTCTCATGGAAGGGTAACTACTGATCCCAAAGGTATCAACCACCCCAAAACAATGGCAGGAGAAGGCAGCACAGCTCTGTAACACATTGTCCTACCTCTGGGGAGGACAAAAGCAAGTCACAACTCCCCTGCTTCACTTCACATTGCCACGGGTACGTAGGTAGGACACAAGGATAGGTGGGATTTCCGTTTTGACTAAGCATCAGTGACAAGACAGACAAAATAAATTTAAGATGTAATAAATTTATGATGTACTCTCAATTTGAAAATGGGAAATTAATTCCCATCAGGCAAGCTACACTTCCCATCCCTGCCTTGGGATACAAGCCCTGGAACGGAGATCCTGAGGCTTTTTATTTCAGACCTTCATTTAATGCCCTAGTAAAGCTTCTCACCTGCCTCCTTTTTTTTTTTTTAATTGGAGATATAAAAAGCGAAACAAATAAAAAAAAAAACCCTCAAAAACCCACAACAGGGTGAGGTGCCTGTGCTCTCTGCCATAATAACATGCGCTAATTAAAACACAAAGCAGCCAGGGCTTCAGGATGAATGGACATGGTTTCCTCTTTTCAAGTCTCGCCTGCTGACAGATCGCCTCATTCCTTCCTTGCACTTGAACCTCTCAGGAAAAATAAAAAAAAAATAAAAAAAAAAAATCCAGTTTGCTTATCTTACAGTGTGGGGTTGTCATGGAAACCGCATCCCCCTGCGAGATGCTCTGTCATAACATTTCAGCACTGTATGGAAGGCTTAAAGACACAGCATCCTCTGCTCTGAGGGCTCCTCAGCCAGGCAGAGTCTTCAACAGATGAGCAGGCATCAAGCTTAGTAAAAATCTGAGGTTGGGAAGGGAAGACAAGAGAGAAGAGGAGAAATATTCAGTTTCCTGAATGCAAAAATCCACTTCTTGCATTGGTAATTAATATTGACCACCAAAGATTTCAATTGGGTGGAAGACACATTTTGCTGTTTGGAGAACCTGCCTCCCAACAGTCTGTTGAAAGAAAAGAGCGTTGGCACCAAAACATAACCCCATCGTTCTACCTCGGGGTAGCACAAAGCACCTCTTCAGTCCGGGGTTTCTGTCAGATTAGTCTTTGAGCCCTATTTTCTCCGTCCTTTCATAAGAAAGGAGGGAAAAAGTAGCAAGCACAATAATTGCCCATAATGGGAACAGGCCTCCTATAGCCTGCTCCTTAATTACAGGGATGGCTTCCAGGCTGTAATCACCAGGGGTCCAGATGGAAGTTCTCCAAGCTCTTTGAGGGATAGAATGTGTCAGTTATTAATTAAACATATGAGGCAATTAGACTCAAAACTTCGGAGTAAATCACTACAGCTGTGTTACTTTCGCTTTTTCCTTTGGTGAGTGCAAGTCAAATGCACAGTGTATTTCCCAGGGGGGGTCACGAGGACTGCAGCCAAAAAGCATTCCCAAACAAGACCTTTGTTGTTGGGTGGGAAAAACTATCTGCAGAAAGCTTGTTTTCAGAAGTCAGCTACTTCACAGTCACATCCCCTCACGAGAGATGATGGATTCTGCATACGATAGCTATTCACCGCTCAAGTTGTCTGGTCTGCAAAGCAGCTGAATTGTCTCTGCCACCCCAAACAGCAGCCTGAAGTTGTTCTGCTGGAGAAGGAATCCATTCTGGTGGATAACATGGCCCATATTCCACCATCAACTGTAATTCATTGTTTTGGATTGGAACTGGATGAGCTTTGTTTTTGGTTGAGTCCAGAGGAGGCCACGAGGATGATGCGAGGGCTGGAGCAGCTCTGCTGTGAGGACAGGCTGAGAGAGTTGGGGCTGTTCAGCCTGGAGAAGAGAAGGCTCTGGGGAGACCTTCTAGTGGCCTCCCAGTACCTGAAGGGGCTCCAGGAAGGATGAGGAGGGACTTTTCATAAGGGCAGTTTGTGATAGAACAAGGGGAAATAGCTTTAAACTGAAAGAGGGGAGGTTTAGATGAGATATTAGGAAGAAATTCTTCATGGTGAGGGTGAGACACTGGCCCAGGTTGCCCAGAGAAGCTGTGGCTGCTCCTCCCTGGAAGTGTTGAAGGCCAGGCTGGATGAGGCTTTGAGCAACCTGGTGTAGTGGAAGGTGTCCCTGCTGATGGCAGGGGGGTTGGAACTGGATGAGCTTTAAGATCCCTTCCAATCCAAACCAGTCTGTGATTGTCAAGACTTATATGTCAGTAGACTCCAGAACATGTAGGAACATGTTGCTGGTTGGTCACACATTAGAAAACAAGATGCTTTGTTACATTCTTTGTCTATCTCTAAATTCAGAAACCAGACCAAAACTACCACAGTTCTTAAAACCCAGTTAGTGATTTATTCCACTGTTTGTATTCACAGACAGAACCTCTGAAGATATCCTGGCGTCAGAGCGTTGTTAGTCTGCATTCTACTCCGTGGTTCAGCGCCACAGTTGGAGATTCCATCGTCTACAAAAACCTCCATTTGTTTCCCTACGTTCTTCTCACACGTAGCTGACAAATGACGCAATAACTCATTATTGACAAGAGTAAAGCACTGGGTGGTGACCTCAGCCCTCTTCTATTCTAATATATTAAGCACTTTGACCCCTTCCTTAGACCTTTTAGCATGCTTGGAGCATGCACTTTGGAAAAACACATAGGAAAACTGGAGAAGAACAACACACGCAGCCTGTAATCAAGTGTTACAAGGTTGGTACTTGGCAAAACCCTCTAAGAGGAGTCAAAGAGGCTCCTTTGGAGTCAGCAGCCATCGACATCCACGAAAGCAGGGAAGTTGTTCAGTATACAGAAGGTTACTCAAGAGTAGCTTAAAAAAAACCCACCCAAATCCATAAGCATCAAAATCAACCCAAACATCAAAAGAATAATCTCTAATTAAATATGCTGGGGATTTTGTCAGCCTATTAGCAGGGTCTTGATGATCTTTTCTGATTTCCCAGGGCTCAAGCAGGCATAACAACATTAAATATTCTGTGTGTACTTGGAAGAAAAGAAATGAGGGAGAACTGACACAAATAGCTTCAAATTACTCCTAAGATCCTACATCTTGTATTTACAAAAAGGTGGAACTTCGGCTTGGTCAAACTCAGAACATATTGTCACTGCCAAACAAGCCCCAAGAACACTGTGGCCAAGGAGCATCTGTTTTCTGGAGGTGACTGGCAGATGCTCCACCTCCACCACTTTGCAAAGCACAGGCAGAGCCTGCTTTTGTCCTTCAGAGCTTTTTTTTCTTTTCTTTTTGTAATGGTTCTGGACCTCTCTGCCTAATTGCACCCACTTCATCTGTGAAGAGAGATTTATAATGGAACATAATTTTGAGGGATTAACTTCGACGCTGGTACATGGCCCATATAGAAGTGACAGCAAAAAATTTATATTAGCTGTTGCTCCTGCCAAAGAATAACAGAGAAGCTTATTACACAGGCAATCAAGCTCCCAAATTAGTGCTGATTTTCACCCCATGCCACTTTACTGCTGTTAATGATGGGAAGCAGCAGCAAATACGAAGCAAAAAGCCATCAGGAAACTAGCTTTCAATTTTTATTATCGAATGGAGCAACCAAAGTCCTTGCTCAGGTACAAATCTCAAAGGCAGTAAGAGCTGAAGGCAGACCACAACAAAACTGGAGGAATCATCTACTGACCAGGATCCTTCCTGAAAGGTTCTCAGGGAATATCTAGTCCCCCATGTCTAACTCGCAGGGCTGGGAGAGCATCAGTCTTCTCCCTTCCTCTTCCTTACCGAAAAGCCCTCTAGAAGCTGTGTCCAAGACAAGGTTGAATGCTTTTTGGAGCCATGGATAAATGGGACAGATAAATGTCCACAGTCACATTTATCTGGCACTACTATCCCTGGGAAGGTACATAGCTACAGCACAAGCAGCACTCCTTAACCCACGATACAAGCCCTCAACACAAGAAAGACCTGGAGCAGTCAGAACGAGTCCAGAGGAGGCTACGAGGATGATGCGAGGGCTGGAGCAGCTCTGCTGTGAGGACAGGCTGAGAGAGTTGGGGCTGTTCAGCCTGGAGAAGAGAAGGCTCCAGGGAGACCTTCTAGTGGCCTCCCAGTACCTGAAGGGGCTCCAGGAAGGCTGGGGAGGGACTTGTGACAAGGGCAGGGAGTGACAGAACAAGGGGTGATGGCTTGAAACTGGAAGAGGGGAGATGGAGATGAGATGTGAGGAAGAAATTCTTTGGTGTGAGGGTGGTGAGACAGTGTCCCAGGTTGTCCAGAGAAGCCTGTGGCTGCTCCTCCCTGGAAGTGTTGAAGGCCAGGTTGGATGAGGCTTTGAGCAACCTGGTCTAGTGGAAGGTGTCCCTGCTGATGGCAGGGGGGTTGGAACTGGATGAGCTTTGGGGTCCCTTCCAACCCAAACCAGTCTGTGATTCTATGATACGTGTCTTCTCCCCATCTCCTCCAACACCCCCAGTGAGGTAAGAGCACTTCCAGCAATTTGGGACCACCTGTGGGGACTGTCCCAGCCCTAACCAGAGCTTAACTTGAGACATTTAGATTCGGTTTTTAACCCATGGAGACCCTGGTACTAGCTATAATGGTAGCCATCATGCTCCCACCTCCCAAAGGATATAGGTAGGAGGACAGGCCTCTGTCCAGAATTTCTCTACTACAAGTCTGTTGGAACAGAGTGGAAGTGGAGAGGACTTTCACTATGAACCATGGTGCTTAAGTTATCTCCACGGCTGTGATGCACTAGCAGCATGATACTACTGACAAACCTGAAGCAATGGAAGAGAAACTGGAAAAACAAGAGAAACTGGGCCCCTTCCTGGTATTCCACAGAAGAAAGGAGGGTTCTTTGGGATCTGTCATCTGAGAAACACCCAAAGGCGCAAGTCAGCCTGAAATATATACAATATGATGTGCTTAATAGAAAGCAAGGCTAGAAACAAGCCCTCTACCTTGGAAAGGCAATGAACCAGAAAGTTCACACTGATCACATTTGGCTTCACTTCAAATAGATCCCAACTCCCCAGGATCTCCGAACCCTTTTTTATACTTGGTCCTTTCCCATGTGCTGTTGATGCCTCCTTGTAGTTTGTTAAAAAACATTCTTTCTTTCTCATCTCCTGAATTTTATGACTTATAGGCAAGAGGCAACTTCTGTGATGGACGTGTCTTGCAGGAGTCAAGTATCCATCTACACAACATCATTTCTGTTTTAAGTTTTCTTTCAAAAGCAGGTTAATGCCTTGCTCAGCTCTCACCAAAATCAGTTGGATCAAGTTCCATCTTAACAGAAATGGTGCCTAGATGTAAAGCTTGCCCATAGTTTGCACAGAACCTCTGTGGACTAATCCAACCAAATAAAGATCATTGTCATAGATAATTGAAGACCCATAAAAATGAGGCAAATCTCCTTGCAACATGCCTAAGAGGTTACAAGTAGAATATTTCTTCTTATTTTTCTATTTTCTGCTATTTGACATCATGCTTCCCACATTAATTGGTTGTTACCCTCAACTATAAACCTCTCTCTGTTTATCTCTCTTAAAACTATGACCTAGCAAGACTGTTTATCTCTGTTCACACTATGCATGGTCATTCTTATGGCTAAATAGAACCACTTTATGGAGAATACTCAACTAGTGCAACATCTCCAAGTGTTCCTGAAAAAAGACATTGCAATTGGAGGTGGTAAGGGAGAGATTTGTCCTTAGATCAACTCTTGATACAGGAACGCCTTGGCCATGTCTTGTACTCCTGAGTGTGGTGAGACCAGGTTGACAGTCTGGGCCTGACAGCTCTGTGACATCCCTTCTGTTCGCTTGCTAACAGAGGCTAAAAAAGCTTTTTACAGTAGCTGGAAGCAGTAATAATAGCAACTTAGAATCACAGAATCGTAGTGGTTGGAAAAGACCTTTAAGATCATCCAGTCCAACCATAAACCTTGAGACATGTTCATGCTACACATACTTTGCTAGTGTTTGGTTTAATGGGGTATTGTCATAAATTTTCAGGGTAGACCCTCCTCACCAGGGAACGCTCAGATTAGACCAGGACCGTTATCTTTAAGGATTCAAAGACCCAACTGGTAATTCTGCTAAGGAGCAACTGTGACTCATCACAGTGGTGGGTCAGTTCAAGGTACAGCATGAAGGGACTACTAGACATTTAAGTTATGGCTTCAAAGTAGTTATTAGGCACTGAAGAAGCAGTACCATGGGTGACAGCCCGGAGGTGACAGCATGCTTTTCATAAATCAGTCAACAGCTCCTTAAGGTACAACCTCACCATCAACACCACAACGTGGGGAGTGATGCATCCCATCAGAGATGGCTCCAAAATGCTACGCCAGCAGAAGTAGCAAAGTAAATTACAACACTGTCCTCAGTGCCATTACAGAAAAAGAACAGCTGGAGACGAGATTTTGACTGATGAATTACTCACAAAGAAAGTGAATCACAGAATTGTAGTGGTTGGAAAAGACCTTTAAGATCACTGAGTCTAACCATGAACCCAACACTACCCATTCCACCTCTAAACCATGTCCCTGAGCACCTCGTCTACCTGTCTTTTAAATCCCACCAGGGAAGGTGACTCCACCACCTCCCTGGGCAGCCTGTTCCAGTGCTTGACAGCCCTTTCGGTGAAGAAGTTTTTCCCAATATCCAATCTAAACCTCCCCTGGTGCAACTTGAAGCCATTTCTTCTCGTTATCCAGATAACAAAGCACATTTAATGTATATATTTGGTACCTGATAGCATGAGAGCCAATTATAGGCTGCCAAAATCCACTTCAAGTGAAAAAAACAAAACATAACCACAACAAAAAAACCCACGTGAAGCCACACACACAATGGCAAAGGGGTAAAAAACCATATAAATTCCTGTGCATTAGGCCACACACCATACAAAGGGGCTTTCAGGACCAGAAGTTCTACTGCTGGACATTCATGTCTGCAGGGACAAATCAACCACACCACCGCTAGATCTGAGTAGGGTGGTATCGTAGCGCTGCGTGGAGATGCAAGCTCACGTTCCAGCAGCAAGGTGGACACTGCATCCTACCTGTTCAAGGCTCTGTCTACTGGTTGTACTGATGTAGTTGTGTTACTTCCAGTTCCAGAAGCATTTTTCCAAACACTCTCTGGCATCTCCTCAGTGCAGTATAGTCAGGGGTAAAAATGGCTTTTACATTTCTTTATAATATTCTCTTCCCCTCTTTCTGTAGTTCTGTGTCTCTCCTCGTAAAGAAGACAGCAACATCAGTTAAGTCATCCAGCAAATGTAAAGTGGTTACGGTTCCTTCTGAAAGGGACACTACAGCCGTGAAGATACCCACTGCAATTAACGATTTGAAGTCTAATGGAGCACGAAGCAGCAAACTATGCAATTAAAGTTGTAGAGATTATCCACACTGAGCACACCAAGCACGCATTAGACGAGGAGCAGCTGTGGCCATACCAATGTCAAGGTCCCTGAGATGACTTTTACATGTGCCTGAAAGAACCTGCTTCATTCAACACCTTTCAAGCCTGATTGAATCAGACAGTCTCAGCGGTTCTCACATACGAGGCACGCAAGTTCAGCAGCTACGAGCACTCTCTTCAGCGGTATGCGCCTGCTCTTCGAGCTTGCTTTAGATATCACGCTCAAAAGCTATAGAGCTCCATTAAGCTATCCAGGGATACAGGCCTGATCGAGCCAGAAAACATCCCTACAGCACTACTGTGCTCAGTTTTGGGCCCCTCACCACAGGAAAGATGTTGAGGTGCCAGAGTGGGTCCAGAAAAGGGCAACAGAGCTGGGGAAGGGTCTGGAGCACAAGTGTGATGAGTTCACGGCTGAGGGAACTGGGGGTGTTGAGCCTGGAGAAAAGGAGGCTGAGGGGCGACCTTGCGGCTCTGTCCAACTCCCTGAAAGGAGGGTGGAGAGAGGTGGGGGTCAGTCTCTTCTCCCAGGTAACAAGCGATAGAACAAGAGGAAACGGCCTCAAGTTGCACCAGAGGAGATTTAGATTGGATCTGAAGAAAAACTTCTTCACCAAAAGGGTTGTCAAGCTTTGGAACAGGCTGCCCAGGGAGGTGGTGGAGTCACATTCCCTGGTGGGATTTAACAGACGGGTAGACAAGGTGCTCAGGGACACGGTTTAGAGGTGGAATTGGTAGTGTTGGGTTTATGGTTGGACTCAGTGATCTTAAAGGTCTTTTCCAACCACTATGACTCTGTGAACACCACTAAGGGCAGGATCACCGTTTGCTTTTCATACTGGGTGAGCTGTTGGGAGCTGGGAGATGGTAGCCCAGACCAGGAACGAAGAGCAGCCACCAGCAATGCTGGCTCTGCCACAGACCTCTTTATCCATGCAACTTTGCTTGGGCAACTCCCACACACAGCGTTTGTGCATCAGGGATGGTTTGCTCACTGCTAGAAAGAGACCAAAGAGCACACTTCCACGGGTGAACACATCAAGAGACAAGCTCCAGTCCCAACTTGAAGGATATATGAAAAATTAATATCTTTGAGCCTCCTTTCTCCCCATCAGAAAAATCCACCCACCCCTGTAATTTGCTTTGAAATAAGGGGGGAAAAAAAGCATTAATTGTTCTGAATGATTCGCTGGCTGGAACACTAAGATCTAAGAGGATGCATTCTCTGCAGACATGAACTTGCTCTGTCCCAGGGCTTGGGAAAGTACCAGTATCACTGGTGCACAGCACTATCTTTGAAAGCCTCACCGCAGCATGGTCTACATGAACTTGCCTGCCTGAACTTAGATTTTAAACCAGAACAAATAATATGACTGTGAAATGCACAAGACATGTCTGAGCAAGTTATTTCCAACCGATTTTCCCCGTGAACATCTAACAAAACTGAAGTTTACTTTAAATATACGCTGAGGATTTTCTCTTTCTTTTGAGGGTAATCAACACCCCAGCTCCTCTGCCCCAGGAGGTACTGGCACAATCCACTCTGATTAGACTCAAGAGGGGGAGCAAACAGACAATTACTCTGATAACAATCTTATCTGAGGACAGAAATGAGATTAGCTGCCGCGCTGCAGTGATTCTTCCTCAGATATAGCGTGGAAAGGACTGACTAAACAGCATAGGATTGAGAAGGAATTTCCCTATGGAGCACGTTGGGAAGTGAGGTGCAAGTCTGCATCTACCAGTCCCTTTCAAGCAGGGAGAATGATCTGGTAGGAGCAAGTGGCCGTGAAGAGCAGAGGTTCTTCGCTAGAACCTTGTTCTGCTTCAACCTTGTTCTGATAGAACATTGTTCTTCCTGCCAACACAGCAGCTGGGCAATCTCTTCCTTCTAGTTTTCTAGTGTTACACAGAATCTTATAAGCAAAAACGTCTCTGGAACAATCTCCAGTAACAAACAGGGCAACATCAAGGGATATTAACAGAACTTCTCCAAGATGAGGATCCCAAATAAGTCTGCACTTAAATCAGACAAAAACAAGATAATTAACATAGGAATAGGACAGAAGCCAAACTGCTCAGGAAGTTGCTTACATCATACAGAATCCTAGAATTGCCTTGATTGGAAAAGACCTTTAAGATCATCGAGTCCAATCATGAACCCAACACTGACAAGTCCCCGACTAACCCATGTCCCTCAGCACTATGTCTACATGACTCTCCAATCCCTCCAGGGATGGGGACTCCACCACTGCCCTGGGCAACCCCTTCCAATGCCTCAGAACCCTTTCAGCAAAGAAATTCTTCCTCACATCCCATCTCAACTGCCCTGGGCACAACTTGAGGCCATTTCCTCTTGTCCCGTCACTTCCCCTTGTCCAGATCATTTGATAAAGATATTAAACAGGACTGGTCCCAGTTCTGAGCCCTGGGGAACACCACTCGTCACCGTCACTGGCTGCCAACTGGATTTCACTCCATTCCCCACCACTCTTTGGACACGGCCACCCAGCCAGTTTTTTACCCAGCAAAGCCTATGCCCATCCAAGCCGTGAGCAGCCAGTTTCTGCAGGAGAATTCTGTGGGAAACAGTGTCAAAGGCTTCACTAAAGTCCAAATAGACATCTACAGCCTTTCCTTCATCCACTAAGAAGGTGACCATGTTGTAGAAGAACTATACCAACAGGTTTACACTTGTAAGCCCTGGAACGGACACGATCAGTATTATAAGTAATACTTATAATAAGTATTATCATATAATAATTATTATTAGTATAATAATAAGTATTTTCTGGAACGGACACCATAGATCAGACTTTTTGAGGTGCCAAATTTGTTGCAGGTAAACCCAGATGTTTTGGGCACTGCTCTCCATCTGGGGAAATGTGTGTGTGTAGGGGGGGTAGGAGGGGTCTTCAGCAACCCAGCTACAAATTTTGTATCTCCAACCCAATAGTTTCATTAACTCTTTACATTGCCCAGTTGCAGGAAGGGGGACAAGGACCTACAACATCCAGATTCACCAGAAATGCCACATCCCCAAAAAAACCACCCCCAAAACCCCAATTTCAATAGCCTGGGTAAATCAAGTTGATGCAGTTTGAAAACTGGTGAAAGAAAAGTTGCTAGCAAAAAGGCAGAGAGGGAAGATCTCTTCCTGCAGTAGGTGACAGCATCGTGCTTCAGTATTTGCAGTTTTCTTTACACATCTCTTTAGACCAAGACGAATATCGTCATAAAAACACCTAAGTAAGCAGCACAAGGAGAGGGCCAACTGCTACACTTCTGCTTTGCTGAGCTGAATTCACAGCGTTTATGTAGTTATAATCCTTCGTATAGGAAGTTTATTTTTACAGACAGGGATTTCAGGAATTCTGCAGGATTAGTCAATCTACAGCGTTCTCAGTGCATGAATTTTAGCATCAGAATAACACTGCCTGGATATTCAATGCCTAGAGTAAATATTTAGGCTGATGAAGGTTAAACAGATTAGTCAAGATGAAGCCAGAGTTCTCTGCTTATTTACTCAGAAGCTTAAATATTGCTGCTCTTCTTTTAAGAAGCCTAGTTTAAAAGAAAAACCCACAGAAGCAACAAACGAAACATACTTACCCAACCTGAAGTGAGACAGCACCGAGATTTCTATCATCTTCAGCCTGGGTAGGCATGTGACAAAGCCACACACTGAATCACAAATCTCACACTCCTTATGGGAAACGTGCAGAGGGAACAACAGCTTCAGCACAGGCTCTCGCTGCTCCCAGTTTCAGCTGCACCAGGGAAATGGGATAAACAACCCCCCTCCCGGTTCTATTCAAAAGGGAAATAATTGGTGTGAAAACCATTTGCAGATCCGTTACACTTTTGAGATGTGAAGAGGCAGTTACAGCACAAGGCTGGCTGAGACCTGATCGTCTCCTGAAGTCCTACTGTGGAGAGGATCTCCAAACGCTCTCAGCAATGCCACGCATCAGCTTTCATCAAAATCAGCAATAAATTCCCACTCATTCTAGGCAGAACGGTGTTAAACTAGGTCCAACTCCTGACCCCACCTGCTTCACCCCCCAAGCTTGCAGTGACATTTCTCTGTGGCACATCAACCGCCTGATCCCAAGTCCCAAGTTCCCACTGCCAACAGGTTTTGGATCAGTGGGTGAAGGAACTGTAGTTAAGCGTTAAAGAGTCAGTAAGCAAAACTGATTTCGCTGTTTGATACGTGTAGATTAAGATTGAAAGCAAAAAGCCAAGCTATTTAATAAAAAGAAAAGACTCTGTGTCAGCAGGTACGAAGCCAGCACAAGCAAAGAGTTTGAGGAGGAGCAGGCAGGCATTAGGAGTTCACATTTCGGTCCATTTGTTCCGTTCCAAATTCTGAATCGACTTCATTTAAAGGCACAGACATTAAAATGTTTTCTATTAAGGCACCAGGAAAAGAAAACTTGGGTTTCAACTAAATGCCTTTGCAGAAAACTACTCCAGCTGGCTAGCTCTCTACCACACGCCATCCATCCCCACCGAGGACGTGTCTTGTTTACCGCGCTCTCGAGACAAGTTGTGTACAAATTTCAGACACTTTGGAAGAGGAAAAAGTGCCTTCCCTCCCATCCAGGCTCACTCTGAACAGATGTAACTAACATTCCTAAGAAGCTCTCAACTGACTGCCTTTGAAGTCTGGAGAAAAAGGAGGGGGGGGGGAAAAGCTCGACCTTGAAAGCTACATTTCTTCCCTTAAAAGAAGAAGTCTCCAGGGACTCTTGAGAGAAATAAAAAGCAAATTCTCCAGATCCTTATCTCATGCTATTTTTGAGAGGCTTTTGTTTTGTTTCTTTGCTCTTCTAGTGTTTTGGATTAAAGGACTTCCACAGACACAGCACACATGCAAATAAGACTGACTGTTCACTGTGCTGGCCATGTCCCCCCTACTTTCAGTCCTGGACCTGCCCAGGGATAACACAGCCACAGCACCAAGCATGACAAGGAAGATTTTACAGCAAGTAGCTCACAGAAACTAGTTTTGCTAATTTTTTTTATTTTTTTATTTTTTTTCTAAATTGCTAAAAAGAAGCAATGCAATAAAGCATTGACCCAAAGTGAATTCCCACCCACAAGCACTCCCACAGCAAGTCCCACCTCGTGATGGGTTGGGGTCTGGACAACGCTGGAACAACACACAGACTGGGCACATCAATACCCCGTGGAGTCACCCTGTGGTTGGAAACATCAATTATTTCAGCAGACACAGCTTGCACTTACCCCAAAAGTGTCAGTGGTGACTAAGTTAACATGTCAAAAAGGAGCTGCTTTCCTTCTTGTACTTCCCTCTGCCTGCTGCCATGTCCCCAGCCTTCCTCTCCTCCTTTCCCAAGCTCAGCTCCTCCTCTGTTAGCCTGCCCTAGTCACCTTCTCCATATCCCACCCACCCAAATTTGCACATTATTAAGCATCTGGAGCCTTTTGTTCAAGGTTCTTAAACAAAAGCAGAGCTGCCACATTTCCTGGCAAGAGGTGCCTTGTAGCCAACAATCACTTCAGGCAGCTCTCATAGATTCATTTCTTCCTCCCCTCCCTCCTCAAAAAAAAAAACAACCCAGGGCACACCAGCCAGGCGAATTCAAGGACACATCCTTTCCCAAATTCCACAGAGCAAGATAAGCCTGTGAGCCTTACACTTACTTTATCTTAACTAAGAGCCTCTCCCTGTTCTCCCACTCAGTAAAAAAACCTAATTATTTACCACCGAGGCACAGAATAGGTTAAAGTTTCCTCTGTCTTGTCTCAGCTCCCTTTGCAGATCAGAGGGAAAAAAAAAAACAACCCAAACAATGAAGTCTCCTCACTCTGTGATATTGCTAATGCTTCCTGTGGGGATAGCAGCGCCGGCTGCAAAGAGGATTATGATTATGGTTTAAAAGGAGCGTGTGCTGCACCATCGCAAGAGGCACAGGCTTATCGGAAAAGAAACCAAGTTGCCCCCAAACTACACACGTGGGACTCCTGCCTGCCTTTGGTTCTGGCTGAGGGCTCTGCCTCAGATCATACACCCGCTTATCAGGAGTGATAAAGAAGCAGCTGAGCTCCCCGAGGGGTATGGAGGGGGGATAAGTGAGTAACTCTGTGCTGTGCGAGCAGCTTCACCATCAGAACACCACGCAGCAATGTTTACAGATCATCCCAACCACGCTGATCTTCATCAAAACACAGAGCTGGCCAAGGCATGGTGGAGCACAGGGGCTGTGTGTTCCTGGCCACAGCTGGGATATCTTGAAAGAAGAATTGTTGGTGGAGCTGTACTAGCTGTGGTGACATTGGCCAGCCTTCCATGGACAAGAGTGGGGAAGGGTCTGGAGCACAAGTGTGATGAGTTCCCGGCTGAGGGAACTGGGGTTGTTGAGCCTGGAGAAAAGGAGGTTGAGGGGAGACCTTCTGGCTCTGTCCAAGTCCCTGCAAAGGAGGGTGTGGAGAGGCGAGTGTGTGTCTCTTCTCCCAAGTAACAAGATGAGATGAAATGGCCTCAAGTTGCACCAAGGGCACTTGAGATTGGATGTGAGGAAGAATTTCTTTGCTGAAAGGGTTCTGAGGCATTGGAAGGGGTTGCCCAGGGCAGTGGTGGAGTCCCCATCCCTGGAGGGATTGAAGAGTCGTGTAGACACAGTGCTGAGGGACATGGGTTAGTCGGGGACTTGTCAGTGTGAGGTTAATGGTTGGACTCGATCATCTTAAAGGTCTTTTCCAATTGAGGCGATTCTGTGACTACAAATGCTTTGAAAAGCACAGCATCAGTAGTTAGATCTGCTCTGAGTAAAGTGAGCTTTGAGGTACAGCTTCAAGTGCTGGTGAAGGGTCTCTGTCAGCCCTCTCAGTCTCACTGCTGAGCACAGAGCTGACTCGGTTGAAGAAAGAATAAGAAATTGCCCCTGAGCACTCATAAGACACACTTTCCACCACTCTGGACTCTCTAAGATATTATCAGCAAGACAGCAGTTTACTCACACCCATACATCTCTACCAGCTATTACAAGACAGACACAGCACCATTTCTTTCTTGTAATACCAAAAACCAAACCAGGCATCAAAAATTCCTCACCAATAACCTTAGCAGGATGCACCCACTGGCTGATGTCCCAGTCAACATGAATTTTTTTCCCCCTAATAGTTGCACATTTCAAGAACCCGAGTCCTCTTGAAGCCTCACATTTGGGGTAGATGCATCCCGCTGATGTATGAGTGAGTTTTGTTGTCCTTGCTGTGGTTTTTTGTTTGGTTTGGTTGTTGTTTCTTTTTTTAAACACTATCACTGTGCTTGTTCTTAAGAGTTATTTGTACAACTGATGCAAAGCTAAAGTTACACAGATATTCCTCCTTGCCTCTAATTCTGGTCAGGGGGTTTAATAGCTCCCTATCTGCTTTGCTGGAGGCTAGAACAGCAAGCAATAGCATTATTGCATGCTCTCCTAGATTTCTACAGGCTTAAAAATCACTGAGCTTCACCCAGTGTGGCACTGTCTCATTGCCCAGCATTGTTCTAAGCAGTTTTTGCCACCTCCCACCACACACCAGAAAAAGCCACAGACCAAACCCTCCAACCAGTTGCAATACTGAACAAAGAAAACAGCTTTAGGATGCTCACAAAGCACTTCCAGGAATTGTTGCACGCCTTAAACCAAGCTGTTTGGCTCCTGCAGAGGACTAAGGTCTCTTAAGAGTCAAAGAAAGTTGGATGCTTTTCACTAACCAAAACAAACCTTCTTGTGCTGGTACAGCTCGTGTGTCTCTCTACTAACCTTTGCTGCTGGGTGCTGGACTCATCTGGGTCCCCTCTCTATCCACTTTTCCTTATCATTAATCTCTGTGGAAGAGAAGAAGAAATGGAGCTGAAGGACCAAAGATTTGCCTGGTTTATGGCTTTTAAAACCAGAGGAACTTCCCCATTAACCTTCCTTCACCAAACTTCTGCTTTAAGGGATTGCGAGACCCTGCAGAGATCCAAATTCCAATGGACCTCATGTTTCTGACACTCCCTTATTCTCTGAGAACAATGGGGGCAGAGACATTTGCAATAATAAATTAAATAAAGTCCGTGTCTTTCAAATCTTAATTAAGTCGTCATGTGGACCCTGAGCCTCGGGAAGGCAAAGCTTCAGTGTGTTTCTCAGTTTCACATCCTGAATGCCAGGTGACTTCAGGTATGTGAGGAAAATTCATTCCTCAGCAAAAATGTCCTGCTTGATGTTAGTAAGTGTTTTAGAGATTTTCTAAGAGGATTGGTAGGATTATTTGATAACAGGTTCTGCTCAAGGCAACAGTGAGAGGAAAGGCAACCTCAGCAAGGAGAACCACCACAAAAGCAGCAGAAAAACAATCAAATCCATCAAGGTGAGGGCTGAATAAGTAAGGTTTAAGAAAAAACAAATGGATAGAGTGGATTCAGGTCTAGATAAAGGCACTTCATCATCACCTCTGCACATGAGTTGGGTTGTTTGGGGTTTTTTTTGCAACATGAGATATTGAATTGTATCAGCAGCATCAGGACAAGCTTTCCACTTAAATCTAGTCAATATGTGTTTGCTCCTTCCAGCCTCAGTGGCTCAGATAAAAGACTTTGACTGACAGTGACATAGAATCTCCTGGTTGGAAAAGACCTCTGAGATCATCATACTATAGAGATCTTGGATACCTCTGCAAAGGAGACCCGTCCACAGGATGGGCTCTTCATTTAAAACAGAAGGAAAGCAGACAGAGTAAGCACGTCACTGTGCCAGGCTACCACCAGCAGCCAGGAGGATAGCCAAGTGTTTTGCAAAGGACAGCTCTCAGAGTTTGGGCAGACCCAACCAAAACTGTTCTCCAAGAGAAGGCCAGAAGCAAGAGATATATGGGTGAATTTTACACCTCTGTACTGTTTGAGAATGCAGTGGTGGGTTAACTTGGCAAGTAGCCAAACACTGAACAACCGCTCATTCACTCTCCCCCAGGGGAGAGGAGAGAGAATTGGGGGGCAAGGGTAAGGAGACTTGTAGGGTGAGATAAGAACAATTTAATCATTGAAATAAAATAAAACTTAAAATAATAATGGTAATAATAAAATATATAAATGAGTGATGCCCAGTGCCATTGCTCACCACCCACCAACCAAGCCTAGCCCGTTCCCAGGTAACAATCCTGGAGGAGCAACAATCCCACAACCACAATCTCAGAAGAATGAAAGCCAGAGAGAAAAAGCCCAAAAGATCCTCATTAATATGACGTGATATGAGGTGGAATATCCCATTGGCAGATCCAATGCCAATTTGGGTTTGCTAATTTTAATATTCCCCCCCCTTTAGTCCTTTGCACCCACAGACCAGCAAAACACGGGAAAGTTGGAAAGTCCTTCAACTTCCAGCAACAACTGAAAACATTGGTTTATCATCAACATTCTTCTCATAACAAATCCCAGCTGAACCCAAACCCAGAACTGTTCTAGCTGCTAAAAAGAAACCAGCTCTGTCCCAGCTACAAACCAGGACGCCTGTTTAAACTTCACCTTAAGTCAAGATTTAATTGAAGACGCAAGTTATCTAAATAACTAAACATCTGACTTCCAGTAGTGACCAGGTACACAGAAAATTGTGTTGCAGCCACAGTAAACAGGAGAAGCAAGAACAATTCATCTTAAAACATGTTGTCTTCCAACATGGGCTGTAATATCCAACACAGTGATTCATTTTATGACCTGCACAGACTCACCAACGCATTTCTCACCGGTCATCTCTACTGGAGATGGACTGGACTCAGGCTGGACTGAACTGACCAAAGAGCTCTACACTTCTGTAGCCTCTCAGGTCTCCTCACCTGAAGGACATTCAGCACTCTGAACACTTTGAGATGGAGAGTGCTTGCTGCCCTACATGGACATATCTTCCTCTGCCTACACGGTGACTGGGGTATATCAACTTGCAGCATGCAATTAATACATTTCTAAAATCAATCAGAATCCCTAAGCTCTTACAAAAGGAAATGAGAAAATATTACTGTCAAACGCCCATCAACCCCAGAAACCTAGGTGACTGTCACAGATTACAGAAATTAAAAGGCTGCATTTGAGATAGGGATGGGAAGAGCACGTACTATCTTGAAAGGCTCTGATTAAAGCTCGCTTAGTATCAAAATTCAATTTCTTTCAGGTTTTGCAAACAACAATGGCCTTGAGCTGAATGCTGCCAGCCTGCCTGCAGCCTTTGAGGAGATTAGGTTATTACCAGCCAACTATGAGAATCTTAAATCCAGTATTAATCCTAATTCCCATTTAAGCACATCTTCATTGTGCAGCGAAAGCTGGCTGCGCCTGAACTTGCACGGACATTCTGCCACGTGCAATGAGCTGTGTCACAAACAACAGATGCTAAACCTCATGGATGTTTAAGAAATACCATTCTGACCTTGGTTTCCAGAAAATCCCAGTAAAGAAGAAAGGCTGGAGCTTGGGAAAAGAGTGGGCCAAGCTGGAATGATTTCTGGGAGATGATAGGAACGGGATAATTTCCAGACTAAAAGCTTTTAGCAGCCAAGAATGAGATTTCAGCCCTGGCTTGGAAGAAAACAGGATGCATAGCCAAATCACAAGGACACAGAAGCATCTATGACCCTAATGCTGCAGCGGTGCTGCCAGTGTCACACCACCAGTACCAACCAAACTGCTCGGATGATAACCACTGGGACTGCAGAAAGCACTGCCCATCAGCAGGGTCATGTTCACTCTGCCAAGATAAGTTTTGGGGCGCAAAAGACTCAACATTTCTTCTGAGCAAGCCCTGGTTCCCCTCTCCTCCTAGATGTTCTGAAGAGGTTCTGGCACACCTCACCACCCAAAGCTGCTGAGCCCCTGGGAATTGGGTCAGACCAAGTTGATGCTTTCCCACTGCCACCAGAGCAAAGGCACCACGGGCAATTCTTGGTCTCCTCAAGTTGCATTGACACAGGCTCACTGCAAAATCTTTTGCTAGCTGGTGAAGGGTTTAGAGGAGAAGCTGTGTGAGGAGAGGCTGAAGTCACTTGGTCTGTTCAGCCTGGAGAAGAGGAGACCAAGAGGAGATCTCACAGGGGTCTGGAACTTCCTCCCAAGGGGCAGAGGAGGGGCAGGCGCTGATCTCTTCTCTCTGGCCACCAACGAATGCGAGGAGCAGAGGAAATGGCAGGAAGATGTGGCAGGGGAGGGTGAGGTTGGCCATGAGGAAAAGGTTCTTGAGGCACCCAGAGGGTGGTGGAGCACTGGAACAGGCTCCCCAGGGAGGTGCTCATGGCACCAAGCCTGACAAGATTCCAGCAGCATTTGGCCAACACGTGCCCTCAGGGACATGGTGTGAATGTTGGGCTTGTCCTGTGCAGGGACAGGAGTTGGACTCCATGATCCTTGTGGGTCCCTTCCAGCTCACAACATTCCATGATTCTATGAGGTCTTGCTATTGCAAATGCAGAGGAGCCAAAGTGCCATCCTATGTCCTTTCCAACATCATTTTACACCAATTCCCTTTCAAACCCCATTAAGGTAGCCAAATTGGGCATGGCTCCAGGCTCCCAAGGCTTACTGAATCATCCATGGGCAAGATCAGGTCATTCAGTACCTCCAGGCAAGGCACTGATCCTAGAGACAAAAGAACTGAAGATGAGGACAGACTGCTGCTTGGCCTACTATCAAATAGGCCAATTTTAATTCAGTTTAAAAAAAGTTCTCACAGATATTTGGAAAAATCCCAGTGATGTTTCCTGTGTTTAAAGCACAAGAATTCACTGCAGATGAAAGGAACTTTTCAGGAAACACACTCCCAAAAGAACAAAAATGTGTTTGGCACCAGTGCCTGTTACAGGCAAGAAGACCTCCCTACTGGCAAGGGAGTCAAGATCTGCTGGAAAAGATAAACTTTGGGTTTTTTTTTTTTTAAGTAGGTACAATAATTGCTGAAAACCTCTAGTTCCATCAATCCCAAACTCAGCAGCCTAAACTAAAAATGTTATGAGATTTAGGGACAATATTTTCTAACTGGAGGCACAACTAGGTCTTCCTTCTCCTTACAACTAGCTATAAACCTATTGCTTGGTCACTAGGACACTCAGGTGGAGGTCCCAATAAAGTTATGGCACACTGGAGTAACAAACAGTAGGCTGTACATTAGCTGAGCTGTGGTAGCTCTTCATGTGCACGGTCATCCCTTGCTGCTGATGTGAGGCATTTTAATTTAGCAATGATAGAGTTCAGCTAAATTGTATACAGAATCACAGAATGGTGGGGTTGGAA